>NW_028145430.1:4055000-4115000 GCF_977016875.1 Pavona decussata | reverse complement strand
AATATTGTGATGATGACACTGTTACACTTCCAGCAGTTTCTCTTATAGTACACATTGCTCACTGTGAATTGTTTTGCTCCCTTTTCACCATGAATACACTGAAACCACACTACAATCTTTCTTAAATTTATTGTGAGACGATAAAAAATTGGCCACTAACTTTTTTGAAGATTTGATGCAATAGGTTTGATTACATTGTTGTTTTCTGGAAGGAGTATAGAACTTTTCAACAATTTGACACCTGGAACTGAAGGAGTTGCCAGGTGGCATTCAGACCCTGATTTAATGTTGCTTAGTAAAATTTTGTTGGCAATGGTTTTGTACTATTTTCTTTGAATAATCAATCCCATGTCATAGTATTTTGAGGTGGTATTACTACACTGTATACGAAAATTTGACAAGTCTGAAAGCGAAATCTTGTTTGGCTGGTGCTTTGATGTGGTGTTACTTAAGATATCAAAATGCTTCCAAAATAGCTCATCTAACAGATTCAATTCAATTCAATTCAATTTTATTTTCACATGTACAGCGAGATTCAGTACAATACATAAAAACAATAAACATTTATATTACAAAGGAGGATTAAAAAGAATTAGGATAAATTTGTTTGGTTTAGTGTGAGCAGTGCCCAAAGGAGCATGCTGCTTTCGAGTTGGGCACTGCTTACGATGGAAGAGAAAATTATTTCGGTGGAAAAGAAAATTATTTGGAAAGGTTTGAAAAAGAAAAAAAAAAAAGAGCGTGTTTAGCGAAGGGATGACGGTGATGAACTCCAGCTACATTACTTTTGGTTTATAAGTAGATTTTTCCTGTATTTGGTTTTAAACGAAGAAGCGGAGTTTGATTGCTTAATGTTACAGTCTATTGTTTCTCATATTTGTGATGCTGCGAAATGAAAAGTGTGTTTACCGTAGTTAGTACGTATGAAAAGATGAAAATCGGGCATTGTACGAACTCGCCGAGAGGATGCTGTGGAAATAGAGTTTGCAAAAACAGGACATATTTGATCATTTATTATTTTGAACGTGAAAATGGCAACCTTGAGTTTGAATGCATTGTCAATGGTTAGAATTCCCAGTAGATTGAAGTAAACAGTGGCATTTTCTCTTTTGTAAGCAAAGAATATATTTTTTACACATTTGTTTTGGGCGGTGCGAATTTTGTTGAGATAGGTGGTGTAGGTGTTTTCCCAGCTCATTAAACCATAGTTGATGTAAGGATAAATTAGTGTATAATAGAGTTGTTTCAGAGTATTCAGGTCGACATAAAACCTTAATTTATTGATAATTCCAGTATTTTTTGATATTTTACTTTTAACATGCTTAGTTTGTTGTTCCCATTTAAGATGTTTGTCAATATAAATTCCGAGATATTTAATAAAATCTTTTTGTTCAATGTCGTGGATTTTTATATTACTTACACGCTTATTTGGGGAGCTGATAATCATAAAATTTGTCTTTTTTATATTGATTGATAGTTTATTAGCTGAGCAGTAGTAGAGAATATTATCAAATTCAGTATTCATAGTTTGAGTGATATCTTCAAGGTTATTGATGTACTCAGACTTTAATATAATGTCTTGTAATCAAATGCAACCTTTTAACTTGTTTATATTGTTTGAGCTCTCAATTATTATATAAGGTGCTGAAAAATGTATTGGAAGACAGTACTTTTTAGAAAACCCTACGATTATCATGTAATAATGCTGTTAAATTTTCTACGAGAGCAATGTTATTTTTTGTTGCTGCTTTTTTCCACTTTATTTAATTTGTCCAGCCAGGTCTTTGGTCAGTGGCTTACTAATATTAAGAAATTGTGCTTTCTTAAATTATTCCATTTAGGATTCTCTTAGGATAGTTCAACCCATCTTCCTTGGTTTCCTTATAACATACTTCAACCAAGATACTACTACAACGCAGAAAGAAGCCTTCCTGTATGCTTTTGCTGTGTGTATGTGCAGCATTTTGTCCAGCTTTTTGATTACACCATTCACATTCTTACGACAGTGCTGTGGTATGAGGGTGAGGATTGCTTGCACGTCTCTTGTGTACAACAAGGTATGACTGGAATATGAGGCATTTGTTTTAAAAAATTATGTCCAGTGAAAAAAGATAGCAATGCCCTGGTCCAGGATATTTAATGCATGCAGTTGTCAACTTATCATCCACACTGTTTATAATAATAAACAAAATGAAGAAACAAATTAGATTAAATAAATTAACTAATTGCAATTCAAATAAATAAATGCATCAGGGTGTGGGTCAAGTCATCCTAGACAGGAAAACTATCTGCAAGATCTGGAGTGGATGTTATTATAAAATAATTTGTCAGGTTGTTTTGGGACTATTTTAAAGTTATTTTGCTTTATACCGGTTTATACACATGGCAGAGAAGGTAGAGTAGAGGAAGTGAAATTAATTATTGTGGTCAAGACATAGCCTTCTATGTCAATTAATCAGACAAATGGTTATGATAGAAATTTGACACTCACCTTAATTTCTTTTCAATTATTCCAGGTGTTGAGACTAAGCAGTACAGCAATGGCTAGCACAACTACTGGCAATATTGTGAACTTGGTTTCTTCAGACACCCAGCGGTTTGATGTGGTAGGTAGCATCTTAAGATTGTGACACAGTTACACTGTGCAACTTATATTGTAATGGTTCTTTCACCATGTCCTGCAATGGCATTGTGAGGTAAGTTGCATTAAAAAAATGTTGTGTATGGTAGCATACCTTGCAGCTGACAACAAAAACTAGAAGTCAGTTCTACATTCTGGAAGGTGTTTGACTGTTGAAAAGTAAATAACATTGTGCAATGTTTCAACTAAGCAACTTATCTCACAAAACCATTTTGAGGCAACTTGCATGAACTGCTGGAGTCAAGCTACATGTACACAGTATAATACTGTCTTTACAGTGCTTTGTCATATTTAAGATCTTGGAAGGTCATGCTCTTACTGTATGTATGTGTTTTTTTTCAGGCTTCCTATTTCCTCCACTACCTGGTACTAGGTCCTTTAGAAGCACTTGCTGTACTTGGACTTCTCTGGAGAGAAATTGGTGCCTCATCTCTGGCTGGAATGGGTCTTTTGCTTCTCTTGGTTCCTGTGCAAATTAAAATGGGCCGTATTCTCATGGGTCTTAGGTTAGCATTATTGAAAATAAAATTTAATGTTATTATTTTTTGGTAATAGAATTATAATTTTTTAAGCCTGATCTGATATTAGAACCCAAAACCAAAACAGCAGTGTCTCGTCAGTACTGAGAATGTTAAGCAATAGGGTAATTTCCATCTACATTTATCAATAGTCATTCCATATTATTTTCTGAATCTATCTGAACATTGTCTGAAAACTTTCTAGATAAGATTTGTGAAGAAGAGTCAAACATGTTTTGTTTGATGCCACAAATTGCATGATTAAATAATAATCAATGTTACATTTTAGTGCTAGTTTGAGACTTAACTTGACTTAAGATATGTCTACTCTTAGAATATTTCATTTTTTAAATATGTACAATTTTAATAGCAATAACTTTATACAATTTCATTTTTATTTTTAGTAATTATTCATTTTTTTTAATAGTTAATGCCCATTAGAATTTAATTGTATTAATTGTTAAATTTAGCTATTGTCATACGCATTTGAAAATTTTATGTTGATATTTGTACGATATAAATTAGTAATAATAATAATAATAATAATAATAATAATAATAATAATAATAATAATAGTAATGATAATGAAAAGCTGATCACAAACAGTTATTATTAGTGGAACATGACTGTCTTGTAGAATGAGATGATATTAATATTTGGATGCCATAATAAAGCTTCTTTTAATAAAAATAATAATAATAATAATAATAATAATAATAATAATAACAATCTTTATACAGGGAGCTCACATCACGAAAGTGATATTCAGTGGGGCCCTTTTGATTTTTGGCATATACTGAATTAATAAAATAATAATAATTATAATGATTTTTTTTTACAAGACGCAAAGCTTCCCAATTCATTGATGAACGTGTGAAGGCAATGAATGAAGTAATAAGTGGTATGCGGGTAGTTAAGGTGTACACCTGGGAGGATGCAGTTACTGATTGGATTGGCAAAATAAGAATGTAAGTTAAGTAGTCTGTTTCAGTTTATGTACATTTAGAGGAAAGTTGAAAATGGTTATTCTTCATGATCTGATTTGATTTCTTTAGGGTGGCAAACCCTTTACTATAATTGCATAAATTTTTTTATTCTTTTCAGTTCTGAACTTTCCTGGTTCCTCAAGCTTGCATATGTTCGTGGTGCATTTTTGTCATTCTTCTTCAGTTCTTCAGTGCTGATTACATTTGTGACATTCATGACCTATGTTTTAACTGGTCACATCTTAACTGCTCAGAAGGTCTTCACTTGTCTGTCACTTTTCAACTCTGTCCGTATAGTCATGACGCTGTTTTTTCCTATTGCTATTACTTTCATGAATGAAGTGAGAGTCTCCGTTGAAAGAATTCAAGTAAGTTGATATAGTTCTTTTAAATGATAAAAGCATTCAGCAATAGCCAAACAATTGAAGCTGTGTCACCTCTGATTACGGCCTAAACCCTTAATAGCTATGTTGGGATTTTAAAATTCCACTGAGGAAATGTTCACAATGATTGTTGAATGCAAGGTAATGCATGTAGCCCCTGTTGTGAGGCACAAATTAAAGTGGAAAACCACTAGCAGCTGATTACAAATTATGTTTAATTCCTGATATGTGATATTCACTGGGTTGGCCAGGTACATGCAGTGTTAATTTTCTAGAAATCAGCTTATGAGGGCCAAGTGAGTCCCCCTTGATAGCCCCAAGGTATTTTAACTTCTCATTAACAGTCTTACATTAGTGGTGTAATAAATTGTGTAGACTGTAGTTCTAGACAAAAATCCATACCCACCCCATGGAAAGTCATTGGAAATTCCTGGGTCTTGACAATCTGCGAGCCAGCGAGCCATGTGAGGCAGCCGTGTGAGGCACTCACGTAAGCCTAAAAAACACTCCTTTTAGCCTAAAAAGCACTCCGGTTGGCTTAAATAGCACTCAGGTCAGCTTAAATAGCTCCCCGGTTAGCTTAACGGCTAGCATTTATGTTGGGGGTTGTTCATGCCTCCCATGCCTCGCATGTCAGCCTTGCATGCCTCGCTGGCTCGCATATTGTCCACGCTCGAAATTCCTAGGGGGAGGTGGGTCTTAAAAGCCAAAATTTTAGGAGCAAAGTATGAAGCAAAACAAAAAACCTTTCATGGGGGAGTATGGATTTTTTTTGGAACTACCCTTTTGTTGACATTATTCTTATTATTCTTATTATTATCATTATTTTGAAACAATTTGCAATAGTGGCACCAATGGTAGCTTGAACTTTCACTGCACCTTTTTCAGGTTTGTAGTGAAACAGTATTACAGATGATCTCAAGTGTGATAAATGTTTTGCCTGGCAAAATTTGTTTGCTATGATTGATGTACTGATGTACGTTTAATGCATGGTAATTCCCTATTGCCACATGCATAGTTGCATATGCATTACTGTACAAAAGAAATGCAAATTAAATTCAGTTAATTGCACAAAATGGTGAAAGTGTGCTGATACTTTGCAGTTCTATTACTTACATTTCAGAAAAATGTATCACAAAAGTTTGCTGCTCTTAATACCAAATTTGTGCATTTGAAGGCAATGACTGTTTGAAAGGAGGAAGTGAAGTTCTCAATGTAATGGGGAGGAGGGGGAATCATTTGTATGTAGGAAACAAACAGTTTTCTATGATAAATGAGAGCTCAGAAGACCGAAGACCGAAGACCAAAGATTACAAAATGAAGACCCTCGCTAAAATGCTTTATTTGACGCTAAAACATTGATTTTAATGGGGTCTTCGTTTTGTAGTTTTGCCTGCGTCAAACTACAAAACGAAGACCCTCGCTAAAACGCTTTATTTGACACTAAAACATTGAATTCAATGGGGTCTTCGTTTTGTAGTTTTGCCCGCCTCAAACTACAAAACGAAGACCCTTGCTTTATTTGACGCTAAAACATTGAATTCAATGAATTCAATGTTTTAGCGTCAAATAAAGCGTCTTAGCAAGGGTCTTCGTTTTGTAGTCTTCGGTCTTCGGTCTTCGGTTTGTAGACACCCCTCTCCCATATTAAAATGCTTCATGTTCAGCTGTACTGTATGTGGTTGTTTCACATAAATTAAATTAGTGTACAAATTTTGAAAGTGACATTAGCTTCCCGGTTCACATGGTTCGCTTTTAACAACAATTTATAAGTTTTAGTGCTAACTTGTTAACTATTATATTAGTTTTTCAAAGCACCATTTCCTTTTAAATTTTCCATAGTCAACAGAAGAACTAGTCAGAGGTAAATATTTCATTTAAGTTATGATTTCCAAAGTCCTCTGTGGTCACCCTGAACAGTTTTTTTTCTATCATGCTGCTGACATAATCATTGTACAAAGTGTTTGTGATTGGACACAATTGAACCAGAATTTTTCACGAGGCAAATTGTATGATATCACATCGATGGGTTTCATAATTGATTAAAGGTTGTCAGTAGCAGGCAGAGGTCAGTTCACCTGTGTAGGATAGTTAACTGGGATATGTTCTTTTTGAAACAAAGTCAATCAGCGCCTGGTTGTTTGAAAGCTGATTAACGCTAAACCCTGATTAAAAAATAACCAAGGTTTTCATCTTGCTCATTAAAAATGTTTTTAAAAGCTAATGTTAAGCTAGTGGTAAAGAAAAGTCTAAGTTAAAACGGATCGTGGAACAAAAAATTATCTTTTAGAAGAGTCTTCATTGATAAATATTATTAAACTTGAATCACAGTTCATATTAATCGCCAGGATTAGCTTAATTTGGCGTTTAGCAACTGAGTCTTGGATGTTAAAAGCATATGTGTTCACAGACAGTCAATTTGTCCTGTGCCCAGCCTGCATGTTTTTGAACACATCACTCAACTCTTTAGACATAGAAAAAGGAAAGAAAAGTTATTTTGGACATTCTGTGCTTCTACGTTCTCTATTGTTTTCTTGTCATGCATTAATTCTTGGTGCTGTGATCCTGAGAAAGGTAACTGACAGTTATCCACGACAGTTTTCAGGCCTTTTGCAGTGACTATTTTCCCACTGGGAACTATCTGCTGGATAGCAGTTTTATCCTATCCACTGTTATGTATTGTACATTACACCAATTTACAAAGAGGTAAAAGGCCACAATATTTTTATCAATTTATAATTAGTTATACAATTACTTATAAATAAACTTACTTTTATGTGTCTCATTGTAAAATGTCCACTTTGTTGTTGTAGAAGCTGCTTCTTCTCGATGAGTGTCACTCTGAAGGATTGGTAACATCAAATTTAAGACCAAAACGTGAGGACTGTGGAATTAAAGCTGAAAATGTTTGTGCTAGCTGGAGTAAGGTATTGTTTTACTTGTTTGGGAATTACGGCATGCATTATATGTTACCATTCAGCAAAATTAATTAATGCAGTATTGGATATAGACTAACACTTTGTCTTGGGACTTTCCTCATACTTTTGATCTTGAAAAAAAAAAAAGAAGAACAAAAAGAAGAGAGAAGCAGCATATGGTAACTGAACTTTTAACTACTAAATGTTTTTTTTTTTTAATGGACAGACTCTAACCAAGCCAACCCTCTGCAACCTGAGTTTCGAAGTTTCACCGGTAAGCCCTTCTTTGATGAAAATTATATTCCTTGATATCCTGTG
This sequence comes from Pavona decussata, assembly GCF_977016875.1. Classification (NCBI taxonomy): domain Eukaryota; kingdom Metazoa; phylum Cnidaria; class Anthozoa; order Scleractinia; family Agariciidae; genus Pavona; species Pavona decussata. The sequence continues at coordinate 4,107,236 of NW_028145430.1, read as the reverse complement.
AGCAGAGGTTCTTGATCATTTTCAATAGCTGGTACATATATATATTGACTAACTACTAGTCTGCTTGTAGCAAAGGTAGTTCCATGACATTGATCATTTATTTGATCACTTTTAAGGGTGACCTACTAGCAGTCATTGGACAAGTTGGCTCTGGAAAGGTTTGTAGATTAATTCAACTATAAAATTAATGGAAATAGCACACTATTCATCAAATTGTATTTAACATATAATTGAATAATTTAACATATTTTAAAATTTATTATTTCGTGAGATTAAACAGTTCATCATACAGTTGTATGGCATAACATGAAGTTAAAAGTGGCAGGGCTCAAGACTAATGATAGTCAATTTGTCCCAGATCAGTAAAAAATCAATTTTGGCTAGTAGGTTTTGCACTTTCACTAACCAATTTTGGCTACTAAAAACTGTAAAGCACTGGGGTATTGGATGGAAAATAAAAAGGATTCTAGACCTGTTTATGTGGATATTTTTTTATTGGCCAGTTACCTAAGATTGTCCTGCTTTTTGTTAGCCAAATTGTGGTGCTCACAAGTATTTCAGTATCATTCAGCAATCCATAAAGTACCATTAGCAAAGCAACGTCATCAAAGTGTCATGGTATCAACCCCTACTGGTCTCAATTTCACTTTTTTAGGGAGACAAAGACAAATTGCTTGCTTCCTTATGGTAGGCTTGCCTCACTAAAAGATTTTACAAAGCAAACCTGGTTTACACTCATAAAAAAGCAAATTTAAATACCAGTAGTCCCTGGTGAAATCATGCTATTCATCACCTTGTTTGGTTCACAAAAGTTTCTGGCTTTCATTTTGCTCAATGAAAATGAGGATCAGATGTTTAATTATCATAAATATTATGGATTGCACTTGATGGTGGACACACTGTTACTTCTGTGCCTATGACACATATTGAACATTGAAAAAAGAAAGACTCACTGTGTTATCATTTTGGCCATTTTTCGGTTTTAGTACGATTTAGTCATTTTCAAATTGGTTTTTGGAAGTTTTATAATTTATTTGAGTTCTAGAGAAACACATGAAATTATCCATGGATGAACCAAATCAAAGACTAATACATGTAGTTTTTAAGCTTTTAAGCCTTTCTTGTTTTGACTATTTTACTGCAAGGCTTGTCCTCTACTGGTAGGATTATGTTACTGTAGTCTTGAAGTAGGGAACCAGCTTTAAAAGGTGGCATCTCTCATATCAATGGACAAATCTGTATAATAATTATAATAATCATGGTATATAATGCTGTCTTATGCTGACTACAACTTTATCAAAAGCGATGTGGTCGAGTGGTTAGAGGCGCGGACTCATAATCTGGAGGCCCCACGCCAGTTAGGAAGTTAAGGCAAGAACCAAGGCACGACTGATTCGTGTAAGGCTTTAATCAAACTGGAATACAACTAGCGGCCGAGTAACAGTAACAATATGGCGGACGCCCGGTTACGAACCACAGATAACGCATGCTAACTCATAGTACCGCTGACTGGTACTGGCGTGACTTCTTTTTTCCTTTTTTTTTTACATAGCGTGTAAGCAAGCACCAAAAACATAGAGGAAAGTACATAAAAGCACTACTTAAACTCTTAAACTGACTTAAACGTCACCGATCAGTAACAAAGGCTATAGTTCAGTATCATAATCTTCAAAACGCGCAGGACGACGTCTAGTGCGAGATGATCCCCGCAGGCCAGGAGGGTCAGGGTCTGCTGGAACGACTGCCTTCTCCAAAGAGCGGTCCTCAGGGCAAGACGGCTGGGCAGCTGTGTCGTCCATGATGCAGTCAACAGGAATGGCGGGAGCAGGTGGTGTAACACAGGGAGGAGTGTTAGATAGATGCTGGGCTGAAGCAGAAATAGCATCAGGGATGTCAGGCAGCGAGGGTGGGGGGTGAGGTGTGGTATCAGGATTGTCTTCGTCATCTGAGTCATGGCCACGACACTGGCGAGGAGGATGTAAGGGATCAGCCAAGTCGGAAGGGACCTTGAAGCACTCAGTAAGTTTGACGTGGTAAAATGAGCTGCGTAATTGGGATCCAATAAACTTTTTGATATCACAGAATGGTGAATCTATGGCTACAACCAGGTAGCGGTACACCAGGTCACCAACATCAATTACAGGAGTAGGACGCCTGCTGTGCAATGGAGCTTTGGAGCGCTCACTGTGGGGGTGGTTGGATAGACGCTGCTCGTGCTGGAGGACAATTAAATGGTCGTCGGCAAGGGGTAACTGTTGGCTTGAAAACTGGTTCCGCTGTGTCCACATTTCTCGCAAGGATAGGCCACATGAACGGATACGAGAGTTCAAGGCAGAAGTGGCTACGGCGAGAGTGAGGGGAGAAACGGCACCGCCTAAAAGCTCCTGGCGGAGAAGTTCCGTTGCCAACTCCTGGACTGCTCTCTCAGCTACAGGATTCTTGTTGGGATTTTTGGCCTGACCAAGCTCAATTGTAATTCTATGCTTCTTTAAGAGAGGGTTGTAAACGAGACCCTTAAAGCCAGGGGCAGGGTCAGTACGGATCACCGCAGGTGGGCCATCCATAGGGCGCAGTTCTAAGCAGAGCTTTACAATGGCGTCGCGTAACGTTTGATGACGCTGGTCTTCAAGAGATACACTGGAAGTGTAAGAGGTCACAGTCTCGCGGAGGACAAAGATGAGCTGGCGAGAGCGTTTGATGACGTCTGCGGCGAAGGACCGGCCAATAGTGTCGGGTGGAGAGGAAGTGGACTGGTCAATACATGCAGTTGGAGAGCTCAGATTGCCGCACAGGAGTGGCACCCATCAGAAACACGAGAGACAGCCTTGTCCAGATCGAGAGCGTATAGATAGCGTTTGACAACCATTTTCAACTGGTGACAGGACGGGTGGCTGAGTTGTATGTGGAGGGCAGTCAAAAGGCCGTCCAAAGCTTGGCTTGGGACAACGATGCACTCCCTAGGCAGTGACAAAGGTTCATGACGCCGCACAACAAGGAGGCCATCATCTGCAACTGACGCAACTTGTAAATAACGTTTGACGTCCTTTATGTTTGTGAGCTTTTTGGACGGTCTAGTACCCTGGACGAGGTGAGCGTGGGTGCGGCGTAGATCTGGGTACTCAGACTGAACGGTCACCCAGGCAGGTCGGCTGGTAAAGGGAAGGCAAACATTGCCTTGGAGGATATCTTGAACAGACACGGCTCGGACAACAGAGTCTCTGGTCTGAGAAATGAAAGAGCACATCTGACAGGTCTCGTTGTGACAGGCGGCGGCGTTTTGGCTTGCAAAGTCTGACGGGAGGATTGCAGCGCCGGAGACGTGCCTGACTGATGCTTGGTAACGACTCACAACAGACAAGAAGGTGGACACGCGGGGGCTGGCAGAGAACTCACCGTGACAGAGCTTCTCATAGGCTTGAACACAAGGCTTACTGTCAGTAAGAATGCAGGCCTTTTTGACGGACTGGATAAGATACGGGCTGAAGTGCTTAGTTGCCACTGCAATGGAGAGGGCTTCGACCTCGCACGGAAGCCACATTGTTTGGGAGCCCCGTAACTTGGCGCTGAAGAAGCCAGAGACACATAACTTATCTCCGCGCGTTATGTAGAGGGTGGCACCTATTCTAGGGTCCCGGACGGCTCCATCAGTGACAATCCACAACTGGTCCTCAGGTCTGGGTAATGTGATGGTGAGTGCAGAGGAAAGAGCGTTCTGAGCACTACGGAATGCCGCCCTAAGATCATCGGTCCAGTGAATAGATTCCTGAGAAGGACGACTGGCTGTCACAGCATCCAGTGGAGCGAGGTAACTTGAGCACCTTGGAATGACACGGGAAAGAACTTTGTAAGCGCCAATGAAGGATCTCAAGCGCACAACAGTGTTCGGCTCGGGGTACGTGGCGAGGGTGTTAAGATGGTGGGGACTGGCAGAGAGAGAGACAGCATTCCAGATCCAGCCGAGAATAGTGATAGTTTTGGGACTGATGACGGTCTTGTGGGCAGACAAACGCAGGTTGCACGTGTGTAGGGCGTGTAGGACCCTCTTCCAGTTGTGGAGTAGCTCTTGGGGTGTGTTGCCGCCACAGTACAGATCATCAGCAATTTTGGCAACAGATCCATCTTGTAGTAGTCGGCCTAGAACGCGGCACATAACCTCTTTAAGGGCAGTTTCCGATCTGGGCATACCCATAGCGGAACGAACGTAGACTCGTACTCCTTTTAACGGAGCGGCGACGCCGCAATACTTCATGGACTCTTTAGCCAAAGGTATTTGGTAAAAGGCACTTGTCAGGTCTGTGACGATGATATGAGACCACTGGGCGATGCGGCACAAGGTGGAGTCCACGTCAGGCAGCAAGGATGGTTGGGGTTACTGTACCGGCCTACGTCAGCGAAGGCAGTGACAAGACGAGAACTGCCGTTCAGCTTTTTTACAAGGTAAGAAGGGTTCAGGTATTCTACAGTGTTACCAATATCTTCAGGGCGCTGGAAGACACCAAGCTGCTCTAGGTGGTTGAACTTCTCTTGGAGTTCCACGAGCTTATCGCGGGCATATTGGAGGAGGCGGCCTTTCCGCTGTGGGGGCTCGACAGAACCCATGTTGACCTTTGCTTGGTAAGGACCTGCGAATCCATTGTAACCTGGGAACTGAGGGTCAAAAACGGAGTCCTACTCACTGAGCAGAGATTGGAAGTTGGCTCTGACAGCCTTAGGGAGAATGCGGTCTGGGTCCACCTGGACGGATGCAGAGTGGCTTGCATGAGAGGGAGGTAACGGATGCTGAGTAGGAGGCTGACTTGTCGGTGGCTCCTCTTTTGGTTCGAAGACAGGGGTGACCTGGCAGAAGTGTTTGTGACGCTTAAGTGTTCGAGGTTTGGTTGACAGGTTTGGTATGCGGATTGCCTGCACAACACTGGAAACGACACCGGGTTGCGGGCACAGCTGAGAGGGTTTGAGATTACGTAAACTAGGTGCGTCAGTGCGGGGTTCAAGTGCATACTCTGAGTCAGGGGGAGCATCGTCTGGGAGCTGTACTTCCAAGAATTCTCCGGGCCAAACAGTCTTGGAGGAACTACGAGCACGGAGAACAAAGGCTCTGCGGACGGTTGTGGGAGGGCTGAGAGGGGCCTGGGACCCGCATGTGTAGGTGGAGCCATTGCCAAGTAGCACCTCTCTCTTGGCAGGCCGGACGGCAACGTCGTTTGCCTCCATGAATGGGGTACCGGCAAGCACTTCGACGTCCAGATCCTCGACGACAAGTCCCTTGAATGTAAAGTCTGTGTTGTCGCGGGTGAAGGAAGTCTGTATCTCTCCGACCACCTGAAGCTGAGAAGAGCCATCTGCCTGCTGGACAGACTGAGCACTTGATATAATTGGACACCCAAGATGTTTCGCGGTGGAGTGACGGATCATATTTCCAGTTGCCCCGCTGTCAATGGTGATACGTACAACACCGTGACCATGAAAGACATCCATATAAGGAGATTGACGGGTCTGGACGCGGTAGGCAACAACGTCAGGGGTAGGCAAAGTGGTTTCATGACAGGGTGGATCAGGAACACAGTCGTAGGTGCTGTCTTGTTCGTCGTCCAGTATGCTGACAATCTGTCTTGCTTTTACCATGAAGCGCCTGTCGTTGTCAGGGAGGAAAGTACACTGACTGAGGAAATGGTTGGTGTTAGAGCGACCGGCTTGCTTGCATAAGGGACAGACCTTGTCCTGACGGGGCGGTCTGGTGCGGATCTTAGGGTCACTCCTGCCGCCCGGACGGGGGCGACGAAAATCATCAGCTACCGCGGCATGTAGAGTCTTAGCATCATCTGAAGCGCGGATTTCCTCGAGGAGAGAGCTAAGTGCCTGAGAGATCTCGGGTTTAATTGAGGCAAGGGTGCGAGACCTCAACTCCGTGCCGTAACGTTGCTTGACTAAACGAGGGAGACTGGGGTGAATGAGTCGCAACCAAGTAAGAATGACAAAGTTTTCTAGGGTAGGGGTTAGTTCCTCATCCTCTGTAACATGTTTGCCATGGTGAGTTAAACCGTTAGCACGTAGTAAGGAATCTTCCACAAAAGCCATGAGGTGTTGGTACAGATCCTCAGGGCGCTCATCCGCTGCGAGGTGTATGTCAGAAAAATCGATAAATTGTGCGCCAGTGGCTTGGAAACCAAAGTGCTGGCGAATAGTTTGCCAGATGTATTCGAGTGACTTTGAATTTTTCACCAAAGTGCTTCGGGAAATGATAGGGCAGTAATTCACAATCTGACCTAGCATCAGCTCAAGAAAGTTGACTTTTTGTCGACCGGTGAGGCGTCGAGCAAGAGGTATGGAATCACCATCGGCTTCGAGTCCTCGAAGTGGTTGGGCTTTGGTCTTTTTCAACCATTGAACGCCATCGGCTAGGAAGGGAGCGAAGTTGCTGTCCAATGATAATGTGTAAAGCAGATTTTGCTTCCAATTCTCAAAGCTATTAATAGTTTCCACCTTGGAAAGGCACCACTGTTTGGGTGCGCGGTGAGAAGACGCCATTACATACGAGATAAAACTCCGGGACGTGTTTTCACAGTGAAGGATACACTGTTTTGGTTCCTGCGGTCGCGGCTTAAAAGTGACTTTGTACGGTAAAAAGGTGAGGCTTGGGTTGATCCCACCGCTGCCACCACGCCAGTTAGGAAGATAAGGCAAGAACCAAGGCACGACCGATTCGGGTAAGGCTTTAATCAATCTGGGATGCAACTAGCGGCCGAGTAACAGTAACAATATGGCGGACGTCCGGCTACGAACCACAGATAACGCATGCTAACTCATAGTACCGCTGACCGGTACTGGCGCCAGGTTTGAGTCCCCTCTCTGACCACTAGCTTGGATTTGTTTGGGTTGTAGTCCCCTGACCAAATTCTCAGCCAAGCTTTGTAAATAGCCAACTGGTAAGCCTCACTGCCCGTTGGAATTTTTTGAAAGTTTCTGTTCTTAAAACATTTGTTTGATTACATGGCCCCACAAGTTTCTAGCTTTAAATCTTACTGTGTATAAATAAATTTACTTTTAAGGATGGTGCCTACTAATACTGAAGTATTTTTGTGCGGTTTATGACTATGCGGGAAAAGCAGATCTTGGCAAGGCCTATTGGAATCCAAAAAAAAATTGGGGGTAACCACGCATTTTTCAGAGATAATTAAGCAACAATATCTCTAAAAAGGGCCAAAATATAAAGCAATGTATGCGATTTTTTCCTAAATTGAAGCTAAATTTTCTCTGAAAAATGCATGGTTACCCCCAATTTTCTTTTGAGATACCAAAGGGATTTGGTAAGTTCTGCTTTCTCCGTATAGTTTTAAACCGCGCAAAAATATTCCTGTATTAGTAGGCACCACCCATAGGAAACTCGAGTATCTCGCGATGCGCAGAACGTATGCGCAGTAACAATAGTAGACACTGTCCTTAATTACCTTTTTTTTACATGTATACTGAACAAGCCCCTGAACAAGCCCCTGCCTGCTTATTTCAATTTAGTTAACTTTTGTCAACTGAAAAAAATGAAAACATTAAATGACGTTTCGATGACCTCATGTCATCATTATCAAATGGTTTGAAAGAATTAACTTAAGTGAGGTATATATACATACAGAAATAAATGTGTGTGAATTATAAAAATGCAATTATAGTGAAACAAGAGCATGCAAGTGTTTATACAAAGAGTTTGGCACAAATAGAGTCACTTTGAGTGTTAAGTTTTGGTCCTTTCTTCCTGATCAAGAGCATTTAAAAAATCAAGCGTTCAAACTTGCTCCAGCATTTCTTAAGAATTTTGAAATTCTCACGCTGGTCCGTCAGGCTCAAACTGTGTTTGTCCTTGAAGTGTTTACCGATTATGTAATGTTTAATATGTTCCTCTGCACGTTGATGGAGGTGGCGGCACATGTAACCAATACAATTTGCATCGCACAAATCACATGTAAATTTGTGCACAACACTCTGTTGGTTACCAATAGGCTTCAATTCCGTATATTTCAAGTGGTCAATGATCTTTTTGCTAGTAAAAATTGGCTGCAAATCGTGATTGATCTTTCTCCCAAGGTCACGAAGTTGTCTGCGAACCATGTCAACAGATTTCTGATCCTTGAATGGCATAGTGATCTGTAGGGGGCTGTCTGATGGTGTATGACTTACATGACTTACATCTAGAGGGTGCTGAAAGCTGCTGATAGTCGAGTCGATATCAGCTTCTCAGGATATTTTAATATCAAAAATATCTCTTTCAAGTTCTTACATTCTTGCAAAAAGAAATCTGGTGTAGATGATGAAGGCTTCGCACGATCTAGCATAGTTCTTAAAAGTGACTGTTTGTATCTTTTGTCAACTGGCTTGAATTTTTCTTCTCATAAGTATAAACATGGAGTAAATTCCATGTCCTTTAACATCATGCACCAATATTTCAAAACCAGGTATTTTTCAGGTACCAAGGGGCTGCTTGATTATTTTAACAAGCTAAGAATGCCAGATAGAGGGTGCTGGGGTGCTCAATGTTTGACAAAATACACATATATACATTCAACTTTTACTTTTCACATTAGGGCTCATGTATAACTTGAATGACGTTTGTGTTTTCTTCTCTATAGTCTTCCTTGCTTATGTCTATTCTGGGTGAACTGCCATTATCTGAGGGTAAAATCATGGTGAGGGGCAAAATTGGTTATGCTTCACAACAGGCCTGGATTTACAATGGTACTCTTCAGCAAAATATTCTTTTTGGAAGTAATTATGAAGAAGGCCGATACTTTGAAGTCATCAAGGCTTGTGCATTGCAGAAGGTATAACTGAGACTCAATGTAGTTTTCCATAGCCATCAATAAAGTAACCAAGAGTAAGCATGTCAGTTTGATTATCATGTAAAAGCTCTGTACTACCTACTATAACTACCTACTTTTATCCTACCTATCCTTACTAACTTTATCACACTTCATTTTGCCAATCTCTCATCCATGGACTTGGCATCAAGCTATTTGTAAATGATGTGCTTATTACTAGTTTTTGGAAGTGGTCGAAATCTTGTCTTGTGACAAGTAAATCACATGACTTATCAAATTGTGTGTTGTAGGATATTGACCTCTTGGCTGAGGGAGACATGACTCTTGTAGGTGAGCGAGGAGTCTCTTTAAGTGGAGGACAGAGAGCAAGGGTTAATTTGGCCAGGTACAATAATGTTTATACTGATCTGTACACTGTTTTACATGTAAGAGAGGCTGTCATGAAGGTTTGAAGATGATGACTCCACAAAAAAAGTTGCTGGTCACAAACTGAAGAAAGTCTCCCATGCCAAACGAGTCCAATTAAACTCTGTCTGTAAACTGGTTTAAAAATTTGAAAATAAGAAACAGATTTAAACCGTGAGATTTACATATGATGTGTTAGTAATTTTACCCCTCACTTAATGTATAAACACAGCAATTTACCATAGTGTCAGTGATACGTTGCATAATTTATGAAGTGATTTTCTCTCTTTGTTTCTTTCTTTTTTTCTTTGTTTGTTTGTTTGTTTGTTTCTTTCTTTCTTTCATTCCTTCCTTCCTTTCTTCCTACCTTCCCTCCCTTTTTTGTTTATTTATGTAGTACCGGTATATTATCGTCATTAGCATAATTATTTAGCTTTAATGTTTTTTGTAAACTGTTTAGGGCGGTGTATGCAGATGCTGATGTTTACCTTCTGGATGATCCTCTCAGTGCTGTGGATGCAGATGTTGGACGTCATTTGTTTGATAAGTTAGTAAACTGACACCCTCACTTTGATGATATGACAATACAGGAATTCTCATTATGTGTTTTTTACATGCTAGACAACTTGTAAAGAAAGATAATAAATTGCTCAACAGCAGTCTATCTTCAGGCCTGTTTTTCAGGCTACCTTTTTGTAGCTGGTTAAGTTGCATACATAACTGTGATGTTCACTCATATATCAAGTCTTTCATCCATCATTCAAAATATATGAATTTCATACAATTCACTTCCATATCTTCACCTCTACGGGTATATTACAAACTCATAAAATGGCTATAGCTCCCAGTTAGCTTGATAGCTTGGTTGGTAGGTTCATCGGCATCGCAGAGGTCATGGGGTGGAATCCTGTTCAAGCCTGAATTTGTTTGGGGCTTTCTTTTCGTTGCTGCTTAAGTTTGGTACATAATTGCAATGTTCACTCATTTGTCAATTCTTTCATGTAATATATCAAACACGAGAAGGTTTGTTTCATCAGATATCCAAACACTGAGAAGTAGATTGTAAAAACGAGGCGCAGCCGAGTTTTTTTAAACGACTTCGAGGTGTTTAGATATCTGATGAAACACACTTTCGAGTGTTTGATATGGCTTCTCAAGTGATCAATAATTCTTGGAGAAATTTAAGGCTAAAGTTAGCAAAATTTTATGGTAATTAGGATCACATATCCAAACCACGGTCACGGTAGTGATTTTCTTTGTTTTCTCTTGATAAATTATTAATGAGTTTGAGAACTGCTGTTCAAGATATAGTTGTATGAATTTCATACATTTCACTTCCAAGAGTCTGGTGTAGATGTATATGAAAGTACTGTGCAAAGGTTCCTAGTTATGAATGTAACAGTAATCTAAAGATATGACTAAATTAAAAGCTCACTTAACTGGCGTTTCAACTTTCTTTTAACAGAAATGTTATGTTTTAGAATACTATGCTGGAGTAAATTATTTTATGTCCATGTTGTAAGAAGGATTAAATAAGACAAATAAAATTAATAAATGACTAAATTGACTTAATTTGTTTAACAAGGGTGACACTAATAATTTATAATAAATAACAGTAATAGCAAATAACTGACAAACTCCTGGCCCTCAGATTCCTGATCGAAATGTAATATGGAAAAGTTGGTTTTTGAGGAGAGCTAGAAATGTAAAACCAGAGTTCCTAGGGAAACACCTCTTAGAGTGAGGATGAGAATCAACAACAAAATCAACCCACGTGTAATGCTTGGGAGGAGTTGGTCTCAGCCAGAGCATGGCAGTGCAGTATTCATGGACCACTGGGATTGGTTTAAAGGAGGCCAGTCTCACTGTTCTGAAAATTTAATGTAATGGATATATGTTCCACACATTGGTACTAAACAAAGAATGACATGACTGTTGGTAATCTAACCAGTTGATCGATATACAACTTTTGTATCGGTTTTATACGGTGTTTTAGCTTCTTGTTTTTGTTTTGTTGCTCAGATGTATCTGTGGCTATTTATCGAGCAAGCCTCGCATACTGGTAACCCATCAGCTTCAGTACTTGAAAGAGGCTAATGAGCTGCTAGCTTTGTCAGATGTAAGTACTTCATATTATAGTTTCTTAAAACGTCTGCGGAAACATCTCATAATTATTGTTAATATCAGTTGGATATAGTCTACAGCTCCATGCTAAAATGCTACTGAAAAGAGACCCGCACCACACAGCATTTGAATGAATTGCATGAAGCATTTCCAGCATGGCTAGTTAAATTACATTTCCTCTGTTTTTCTTTGCAAAGTTTTGGTGGTATATACCCTATGCAAAAATGGCTGATATTTTAATACTCTTTTGTTTGCATTCAAATTTGCCTTACTAACCTCGTTCTTGAGTTCAAAAACCGAAAGAGTATTTCACCTTGAACGAATGTTAAAATGTAAGTCATTTTTGCATAGCTCTATTAAGTTGTGTGAAATTTCTGTCCAATATTTAAAGAATTGGGTGCTACAATTCACATCCTAATGAACGTTTCCCAATTGCATATTTTGATCAGGGTGAATGTATTGGTCAAGGTACATATCAAGAACTTTCTAAATCTGATATTGACCTTATGGCACTACTTGTGGAAGAAGAAGAAGAGGATGATTCTGCTGTGGAATCTGATGGTGAACTGAATATGAAGCGATATTTCAAGCGGTCAATTAGTCGCCAGCACAGTCAACATGAAGGGAGAAGAGAACGTTCGGAGAGTGTACAGTCCTTCCCCTCCCACAGAACAAGTCTTGCTTTCGAGAGCCAGTTATCGGTCTTGACTTCGGAAACTGAAGCGTCCATATTTGTAAGTTCCACCTTTTCTTAATTTGTTGCAGTACAGGATTGTTTGAATACACTTATCTGATCCTTAGGATCCTTTGGACACCAATTTTTTACAACAAGCATTTTCGGTCTTTGAATTATCTGATCCTTATAGTATGTTATTTATCATTAGTTTTTAGTTTTCGTTGTCCTAGGCTTTACTTTTTTCTTACATGTACTCTGTTATTCGATTACTTTGATAACCTTTAAGGATGAGGAAATTTTACCCAAAGAAACCAAACAAGAGGGTGCAGTCAGCCTGAACACATATCTTCAGTATTTCAAGTCCTTACACAGTCTTGGCGCTGCTCTGTTTGTGATTTTGTTGTTCGCTGTAACTCAGGTAAGTACTTTGTTTCATTTCCAAAGTGCACAAACATGGTTTGAAAATCAGTGTTTGTACAACAATGATCCGATATCAACTAACAGTAGTAAATTTCTTCTTCTGAAATATTCACCCCCTTTAAACTTAGTTACCCACAGAAAACACATTCTGATACAACTTCATGGATTTGGCGGTTTTTTGCAGTCGTATTAACTTAAATTTCATTTTTTCATTCATTTGGCAGTGAAATTTTCCACAAATCGTCAAACACTACAGTATAAAGAGGTGTATTAAAATTAATTGTACGCTTCCCATTACACCTGTTCCCTTGGTCGGTAGAATTTCTTTCTTACCTGTTGAGGTTTCCAGCCTTTTTTAGTTTGAAGTGTGGAGATTTAACTATTTTAAAGTGTTCAGTTAACACCATTCCTTTACAAACAAAACAGATGCAGGGTCTTTTATTTCTAGTCGCGGCAAGTTTTATATCACCGCAACAAAATGTTTGTTTTACTTCCTTCCATGAGTGAGCGTTTTTTTAATTTCTTTCCACTGATGAATTTGCATGTTGTTTGTTAAACTTTACAACGTAGAGCGGGTAAACACGCTTCTTTTCGATAAAAATCTTGGGCCCTGGTCAAACGTCGAACTCAGCATCGAACCAAATTCAAAGCCACAACCTAACCAGGAACTTTTTGTCGTGAATTTCGTTGTTTTCAAGCACAAACTGATGTTCGCGCTAATTTTACATGTGAACTACTACACCGATGATTAACTAAATGAGCTTACCTTCTTCTTCAATGTTTGTCATGAATGGTATTTATTTTTTTATTTTTTTGTTCGTTTGATCGTTTGACGTTGAACACGAATGGCGGGAAAGTACGGCGGTCATCCGGGAGCTTTGCTCTCAATCGGCGTGTGAGCCGATAAGTGATTCGATAACAATGATGCAATACTACCAATGCTGAACCAAAGCTCTCCACTATGAGCACACAGTCACGGCAACCCAAGAACTTTACACGGATGCTAACAAAATCCTATTATCAAAAAAAAGTGACTCAGCTCCGGAAGTTAAGTCATGTGGAACGAAGCGATTACATGCCTTCATTTAAAACAAGGCAAAGAATTTACATTCTCCACCACTACTGAAACCAAATCAAATTCTTCAACCACGCATTTTCAGCAGCAAGCAGCGCTCGTTTTGGATCATATCCCTAGCCGTTTTGTTCTTTTGTTGGATTATGCTGTCGTTTCCTTCTACGCTGATTAGGTTTGGCCGATTTATAATATAAGTATATAGTATATATAGTATAAGTATATAAATATTGTTAAATAATAGTCATGGTATTTCCCGCGTAATACTGAATGGTATAACAGCAACCTATTTTTTGCGCGAGACTTCGGTTTCCCGGTGAAATAAATATTTTTCTGGCACTGAGCAATAAATGCTTTTTAGCGTAAATGTTAAGGAATGCAATGTCACGAGAGTTTAAGAAGTTAAAATGTTGTCATAACCTTTGGTTAAGTTGACTTGTGCATGTGCTTTTTTTGTGTTTAAGGTTGTCTTCTTGGTTTCTGATGTCTGGTTATCATATTGGTAAGATCAGTTGTTCTTTGTTACCTTTTTGAACGCGCATTGCTAAGTTTTTATTTTTAATTTAACCATGTGTCAGTTAGACGTAACAATCAGAATGCGAAAGTGGACTCATTGTACATAATTCGGTAGCTAATGCTCCGTTTCGTTATTGTTCTACTTTCCAGTGAGCCGAAGCTTTCTAGATTACAGTTATTAGCATAGTAATAACTTGCTCTTTTGAATTCTAAAATACAAATAATTATATGTTGTTTGTTATTTTGGAGTGAGGAATTCTTTCTCGTTTTCGTTTTTAAGGTGCAATGAAGAGGAGAAGTATTTAATAGCAATGCAGTCGGCTAACGAGAGCACCTCGGCTAATGTGGAACCACTCGACCGGGATCTTTATCTTGGAATTTATTCCATCTTTGTTGTTGGTCTTGTGTTCTTTACGTTACTGAGGACACAGCTTTTCTTCAAACTCACTATCGTGGCCTCAAGAATCCTTCATATGAGAATGTTCACAGCTCTTCTGCGGGCGCCATGTTATTTTTTCGACACAAACTCTATAGGTAAGAAAAGATATTATGGTTAAAATACAAAATAAGGACCAGTTGGATAAGAAGACGACGATATTATTGAACTATGAACTGATTATCCATGAAAGTCGTCGTTATACATATAGCAAATCATTCCAAGTAACAATTTAACCCCGATACGGAAAGACAGCGAACCGTGCATGTATGCGGGAAACGTATGCACTATTACGGAATTACTTGTTCAGTCCAAACTGTATGTGGATAAAATGTACGTAATTAATTGTTTTTGCAGGTCGTATTTTAAATAGATTTTCCAAGGATCTGGGATTTGTTGACGACGTGATGTCATTTACATGTTGTGATTTTCTGCAGGTAAACACTTCAGGCAACGCAACTTTGTCTAGTCTCGCTTAGAGCGGTTTCCAATTGAGTGTCGTAAAACCAAAATCAAAGTTATTATTGTGGCCAATCGCAACAGATGTAAACAACACAACGAACCAATCAGAATTCGAAGAAAATACATGTAACTGGCGCCAAGCGCGGGAAAACGCGTGCGGCGAAAACACGATTGGTTTTGGTTTGGATTCTCATTAATTGAGAAAGTGGCGCGAGTTTTGTGTAACCAATCACAGAGCGTAGTAATGCAAAACCAAAGCAAACGCGAAATTACTTTTGACACTCAATTGAAAACCGCTCTAATATCCCAATTTTACTAACTTAATTTGCACCAATACTGATAGCATGTATGTTCTGGTTAAATTACGACTCAACGCATGTGGTACAATGGATCCTTGAGTCTTGAGTCTTTACATTTGAACTAACAGGTTGTATAGTAGTATCACAAACCTGTCAAACGAGTCTTGTACTCTACTTATTTCCTCGTTGCTTTTCATGGTGATATCTAGAAATTCTCCCCACCGCGAACTTTGAACAATTACCAGCCGTCAAACGAAACTAACGTTTGTCCCCCCCACCCCGCAGTATTGTTTGTATGTAGTTGAAAATACAACTTAAGAAAGAATATCATCTTCAGGTTTTAGGGAGCTCATGAAAAAGAACCAAATACATACATGTATGATTGAGAGAGTCACGTACATTATGAAAACCGAACAAATCGCTAGATCAAACCGGCGCTAAATTTTCCTCACAAAAGTGGCAAAGTTAAGGTAGCGTCCTTAAGGATCTTTTATACAAATCAAAGCCTGTAATATAATTTATGGTTATTTCATTGACAGACGCTGTTTGTTGTTGTTGGGATTCTGGCGTTGGTGGCGGGTAACAATCCTATCACATTTGTTGTTGTCATTCCCGTTCTTATCGCCTTCTGGTTTTTGAGATCGTACTACATGAAGACATCTCGAGAAGTGAAAAGGATTGAGGGAATAAGTAAGTTGTTAAATGCTTTTTTATTTTACTTAAAACAGTGAAGTGGCTCGGACAATGACTGGCAAGTTTATCGGTCTCTTCGTAATTTAGTCACATCGCGCATAAGGTAAGCAAAGAAACACTACCACTCCAACCTGATTGAGCGAAATAAGAACGATTCAAGAAAGCTGTAGAAAGCAATCAAGTCTGCGATATCTACACATGTTTGTAGCAGCCAGGTCCAGTTTCTGTTGATTCACGGTGAGGACATTACAGACCCTGCAGCAATATCTGCTGGGTTCGGTACATTTTTTAGTTCTATATTTGCTAAACTGCGACAAGCCCTTCCGTCCACTCCGTGTCCTTTTATTTTCCAACGTTCAGTGGGTAACTTGGATCCGGAAACAAAGTTCAGGCTAACACTAATCTCCAGGGACTTTGTCCATAAACAACTTCGAGCAATCAACACCAAGAAGTCCTCTGGTTTGACCGGAATCCCATCGCGTCTCCTAAGGGACGGCGCTGAAGCCTTAGCCGAACCTCTCTCACTGCTCTTGAATAGCACCATCAATGAGGGGTCAATACCATCTGAATGGAAACACGCTGTGGTAACACTTGTTCACAAGACAGGCCCCAAGACTGATCCATCGAACTTTAGACCCGTATCAGTTCTGCCTGTGTTCTCAAAGATTCTTGAGCGAGCTGTTCATCAAATGTTCTACAAGTACCAACAGGAGCACAAACTTCTCTCCTCCCATAGCCTGCGAGCAAGCTCTCAAGAGAGCTTGCTCGCAGGCTAAGAGGAGAGACCAATCTGGTTTTCGCCTGCTTCACTCAGCTTCTACCTGTCTCACGCATGTAACAAACACCCTTCTTCATAACATCGATAAAGGTTATCTAACTGGGCTTGTTTTTTTAGACCTAAGTAAGGCGTTTGACACTTTAGAGCACAATGTTATGCTAAATAAGTTATCCCTTTTCGGTTTTAATCGTTCCTCCATACAATGGTTCTCCTCCTATCTAACTGGCCGCACCCAAAGCATCAGCGTTAAGGGTACTTTCTCCGAGCCTATGTCAATTCAGTTTGGGGTCCTTCAGGTTAGGGTCCTAGGCCCACTATTATTTATTATGTATATTAATGATCTTCCACTTGTTGTAAAAGTATGCAGTGTAGAACTCTACGCCGATGACACGCTTATTTTTTTCGCTGGTAAATCTGTTAGAGAAATTGAGTCTCAAATTTCATCTGACCTAGATAGTCTAATTAGTTGGTTCCGTTTCAACTTCTTGATGCTTAATGTTTCTAAAACTGAAATAATGCTAACCCACCAGCGGCTTAACACAGTTGACAGTTTCGGTCACGGCAGGCAACAACAGTTTAGAAAGGGTGGATTTTTTTAAATACCTTGGTGTCCTTATGGATCAAACGTTGTCTTGGAAAGAGCATATCAGCTCTATGGGGAAAAAGATCTCTTCTAGATTAGCCATACTGCGCCGGGCTCGAAAGGTATTACCAAAATTTTCATGTCTTACATTATCTAACACGATGGTGCTGCCCTTGTTCGACTATTGTGCGGTCGTCTGGGATAGCTGTGGCCTGGGTAGTAAATCATACTTAGATAAGCTTAATCGCCGTGATGCATGTATAATCGAGGGCCGTTCTGTTGGGTCCGACGAACTGCTCACCGTATTCAGTTGGCCCAATCTGCAAGCACGCCGAGACTACCTTAAATGTGTCCTCGTCTATAAATGTATATGCATACCTGCATACCTGCTGACGGAATTTAAGCATGCTCACTAAATCCACGCCTATTACACCAGGCATCGTGACCAGTTACGACTGCCGCAAGCTAAAACAACCAAGTACTAGGGAAGCTTCAGGATTAATGGTGCGCGTGCTTACAATTCTTTGCCGCGTAATATTAGATCAGCAACTGACTTTAGTATGTTCAAATCCCTGACGAAACACTTTTTCAAGCGCTTCTGTACGGAATCCCATTAATAATAGTGCGTCTCTATGTATTTTATTAGTGTGCTATTTTGTATTGATTTTCTGTTATTTCTTTATTTCCTATTTAACCAGGATTCTGTTTAAACTAGCTATGCTAAACCAGATTTCCTGTATAAATAAATAAATTAAAAAAGAAAAAAAGTGTGTGTACAGTCGTAGATACAACTGACGCCGCTTGAAATATGCAACGACTAAGTTCTTTGGAATTGTCAATAAAAAGATATCGAATCATTTATTTGTTTGTGATCCAGCTTTTGTTTTGAAAATTTTTTTTCACTGCTTTGTACTGCTCGTTAGTTCCACATAGGCTACGCTGTACGCCCTATGTGGTTCATGATTAACATTCCTACGTTTTACACTGCATAACAATAATAATCATAATAATAATAATAATCATCATTATCATCATCATCATCATCATCATCATCATCATCATCATCATCAAAGGGGAGAGAGCCTAGGATCAAACGAACGCACTCCCTAATCTTTGATTATTACTAGTCTTAAATATGCGAGGTGCATTTTGCCACACAAATGATCTGCCCTGGCAGTACTTTTTTTTCAGATTAGATTACTTAAAGAACGTACTCGGTACATTGGCCATTGTTTAATCGGTTAATGTGGCCATCGTATCGATTTCTCAAACCCTGTCAAGTGTTACTCTGTGCTGAACTGGCAGTAAAATTGAAGTGTTCTTATAACCAAGGATTTGTTATATGTTGACCGTTTCTATCTTTTATTTCTCTGTTTTCCAGGCCGCAGTCCGTTATTTGGGCATTTCTCCACCACTCTGCTTGGCCTCGATACCATCCGTGCGTTTGGTGCAGAGGAAGTGTTCACAGATCAGTTGAATTCCTATCAGGACGCACACACAAGGACCTGGTTCACTTTCATCTCCACCTCAGCCTGGCTATCCTTCAGGCTTGATATACTCTGCGTCATCTTTATCTGCTTTGTGGCCTTAGTTTCACCTGCTTTGAAATCGTGTAAGTTTTAATTCAAGTTAGCTCTTTGAGTTTATTATATAGCTGAACTGGTCTGCGCTGGAAAAGAGCATTCCGATTGGCTCCCTGAGCGGTCCGAATTTTCCTATACGCACCGCTAAGATTGACCGCCTTCGTTACAACGTACGTTTGACAGGAGAAAAGTGTTTCAGTTTTAACAAAAACAAAGCAAAAATGTTTTATATTAAGCTTATGAAGTAGAAGCTGTTCAAACCGTCATGTCGGAGTTTTACTACGAGAGCGACGCATTCTATTATCCAGACGAAGAACATAAACAATTTTTGTGCCGACTTGAAAGCAAAAATGTGAAAGCCTAGATAATAAATACCTTATTAATCTTGCTTGTTCGGTCCGCATTGGGAAATCATTGGTATAGTCCTTTTGCTTCCAAGTATATGGACCTCGCCTTCGGCTCGGTCCAGACACTTGCAAAAAAGGAGCTCGACCAATATTTTCCCAATACGGACCTAACGCTAGTTCAATAACCTATGTGTATATTAGTATTACGGTATCCAGGAAATTTTTACATTTGGAAACTTGGCTAAGATGCAGAATCAGTAAAGTGCAGTGCAGTGTATCTCTTTGTATGTATTTTCAGCTTTGAATGCCGGTGTGGTTGGCCTAACATTGAGCTACGCGATCAAGATATCAGGCGTGTTCCAGCAGTGCGTCAAACAAAGCGCAGAGCTAGAAAACTTGGTCAGTTTAGTCCTCACATCCTGAAACATTCATGAGCAGTCGCTCTTTTCTCTCAGCGATACCTGAACGAGAAACAAAGCGCGAACGAGCGCGTACATCTCGAGGTTAGACCGGCTATCCTTGAGAGAAAGCACAGTGGACTGCTCATAATGTAGCCGTATCCAATGGAAAATGCGCCTTTTCATTAATTTTATAGAAAATCCAAGTGTTCTGCTTGCGAACTCGTGAATTTAACGGGTGAATGAAATGATATTTCGGATTATGTCTTAAGTTATTTGCTAAACAATTAACCTGTTCTGGCACTATTCCTTTCGATACGCGAAGCGTTGAACGCAAAGGTGGAAGTGTCACGTTCTTTTGGTGATTTTACGTGGTTGCCAAGCTATAAAACAAAACAGAGCGGTTCCAGAACAACAACTCTACTAACTGCTTTCTTCCTAGAATAATTTATTCCTTTTGTTGATTTTTCGTCCTTGTTTTTTGTCCCATAATACGTACACTAATGAATGATTTCCGATTTAATTGATATAAAGTGTACGATATATCGATCGACCGAGGGAGAGAATTTTCTCCTCAAATGGTATAACTCGTTCAGTATGTTTGTGTTTATATAATGTAAATCATGTAAATACCATGAAAGGAAAGTCATTTCTGGCCTCCAAATCGCAACAAAGAGACGTTAGTTTCGATTTTGATACGTAACAATCATGTGGCAGAGGAACCAGTCCTTTGTAAGCGTTTGCTTTTCGTAAGAGTTGATAGACTTATATATGGACTCCTTCTCAGAATATCAGCTAGTAAATCGTGTTACTTTTTAAAAGCCTTGGGGAAACGTAAGTCCATCTAACAACGGTTTTTTTTAATGCTTTTTGTTGGACCACTAGATGACATCTGTTGAGCGCATATTGGAATACTGTGATCTTGAATCAGAAGCGCCGAAGGAGACTGATACCAAACCTCCTGACAGTTGGCCCTCTAAAGGCAAAATAGATTTTGATAACATGAGCTTCAGATATCACAAGAGTTTACCACGAGTTCTCCACAGCATTTCATGCACTATCAAGCCGCACGAAAAGGTATAGTTTGCCTGACCAACTTTGTGCAATCTGGTCGTCGAGGCAATGTAATGTGTAGCAATGGTTATTTATCATTTACCTTTGGAAACTGGCTGCATCACACTTTGTATGAAGGGGACGAAAAATCCCCAATTAAAATTCCGTCGGAGATGTATTGTGTTCCATTTACTTTAATTAACACCCCCTGGAGCCAACCGCGTGGCCGTCAAAATAGGTGAAATTAGGAAGTTTAAGTACATTCTGTTTATCCTGGAAATTTACTGCTAGGCCGAGATCAAGTGTCCCTATTTTCAGTGGAACTGACAGTTTTGGCATTTTATGGGAAATGTTAATACATGACTGTGAAATCGTACTTGCTGAAGCCAAGAAAATATTACTAAACATCATGTAAGGTGGCATATGTAAATTAGTGTGTTGAAAAGAAATGCAAGTGAGAGTTTTTCTAATCAAGATGGTAATACCTGATATCTCTTGTAAAAGTTTTTACCATTAATCTTGGGGAAAGTATCTGTGCTTTGCTTTGCACAAGCTCCTTGAAAGCAATAATTGTTCTTGTCGTGCCCCTGTTAAGTGTTGTCCCGTATGTTGCTTGTGGTTTCAGATCGGTGTAGTGGGCCGTACAGGTGCCGGCAAGTCGTCCTTGCTGTCGACCTTGTTCCGTCTGGCTGAACCAACTGGTACAATTAGCATTGATGATATCAACATACAAGATATTGGGCTCAAGGACCTCAGGAGTAAACTGTCTATTATACCACAGGTTAGCCTGGTTCACCAGCATACGCTCAGAAATTGTTACCCCAAGTGATGCTCAGTTGACAACAAAACAGTTGGTTTTTTCAACTCGGTTGAAAACAATGTTTTTGATTCAACAATAATATAGTTATGGATTGCATTGGGATTCGCATATGATCAGTGTTTCGTGAAGGACATTATGCTTTGTTGTTTTAATATTCTAGTTGAAAAAATGGTTAATGTATTCAACACGTGTGATTTCTTTGTCTTTCAAATGTCGTTACTCTGTGTTTTTTTTAAGGAACCTGTCCTGTTCAGTGGAACGATGAGACGAAATATGGATCCTTTCAATGAGCACAATGACTTGGCGCTCTGGAATATCTTAGATGAGGTATCGTGTAATACGAGATGACTTGCACTCTGCAAAAATTCCTGAATTTACGGATTACGCGTTGCCTTTTAAAGACAAGACTCTCAAAGTAACTTTTCCTTATTTCTAATTTGAGTGTGCTCATTCCAGCAGTGTTAATGTTGGTTTGTTACCTGGCCTACATCAAAATTTTAAATTACCATGATAAAGGTCCGTGGCGGCGTACAATGATGGATGAATTGAGATGAACAAGATAGGACTGTATTTTTGGAGTAAATTGCTGAGGTTTGAATTGTGTTGTGACGGCCTATTTAACGAGGGCAATTTTTCCGCGCTCTTTTATTGGGAGAGATGTTATTTTTCTTTCGTTATGGCTGTTATACCACGGATCGTGAGGACCGAGGACAACCTTACTTTCGAAGAGTTTGGCGAGAGTGAAATCTCAAAACAGTTTAAAAAAGCCACGGTTTAATAACAACGAGATATCGCCGTAGCACCGTTGAATCGTATTACATGTAATGGATCATTAATGAGTGGTGTGTCACCGTGTCACAAAGACACACAGCATCATCCATGCCTAACACATGGACGTCTCAGAACACTTTTTCTTACAACCTGATATTTTATTTCCGTTGGCGCGACTAAAATGAAGTACTGGTTTCTCGTACCATTTACGCTTCGAAACAGTTTGTTTGAACGTTTCAACAGTTCTCTAACATTACTAAATGGAAGGGGGCTGTTACGTCCAAAGAGGGGAGAGAGGTTTGAAGGGCTTTGGCACGGCGCAGCAGGCGTGTTAACAGGGAGTTCCGCCTTTAAGTTACGAGTGAGTTGTTCACGGTAATTGTGTTGGCCTTTTTCTCTAGAAAATTAAAGCATGATTTTACTGACTCTAGGTGCAGTTGAAGCAGGCTGTTGACAGCATGCCGGGCAAGATGGACACACTGTTAGCTGAAGCAGGCTCAAACTTTAGCGTGGGTCAGCGACAGCTTGTCTGCTTAGGACGCGCCATTTTAAGACGCAGTAAGGTTCTTGTAATCGATGAAGCCACTGCCAACGTAGACCCGAGGTTTGTAACCTTAAATGTGTTATTTATTTTCCAGTGTAAGCACTCAAAGAAACAAAATTATGGAGAATGTTTCATGTGAATGATCAGTGTACATTTTTTTGGAAAAACGTGGTTGTAATGATTTGTGTCATAACTGTACTCAGTATGCAATCATTTCAGGTGTCAGTAGAAGTTTCTTTGGTGGTCTTTAGTGATGCTCTTTGACCATTTTTTTTTTTTCGAAAAGTTGTGTAAAGTAATTGTGTGTCTAATGGAGACGCACTTTCGTGCATGAACCAAATTTCTCCAAGGCTGTCATACGTCCTTTACTTTTAATAATAATTTCCAGAGATATTGTCTGAATTAGTTCTCATTTATTTATTTGTTAGTTTGTTGCCCAAAACAGTAGCTCCGTGAAGAATGAATTAACGACACAAAGCAGCGGCTCAGTTTGACCATATCATTTCATATCATTTCATTTTGGGAATTGAAAATGGATGAAGAGGTCAATTTAGGGATGTTGTTTGTTTTTGTAATTTAGGACAGATGCGCTGATCCAGGCCACCATCCGTGAGAAGTTTAAGAAGTGCACTGTTCTGACCATAGCTCACCGTCTTCACACCATCATGGACTCCGATAAAGTGATGGTACGAGTATTCAATAGTTATTCTACCCTTACCTTACTGAGGAGCAATCGTCCTTTGACTGAAACTTGTCTTCAATTTGATATTTTCTAGGTTTTAGATGCTGGAAGACTAAAAGAGTTCGACGAACCTTATACCCTTCTTAGAAACCACAAAACTCTCTTTGCGCAATTAGTTTCGCAGACAGGACCTATGGAATCCAGGAGACTATTTGAAATAGCTCGCCAGAAGTATTATGCGAAGAAAACCATTCCGGAGACAGAAGAGAACGACGACGTGGACAAACCATATAAGGAGTCCGTGGATGGTTCCCAATCTCCCTCTGCCGTAACTATCTTTGTTCCCAATGGGTCTGGAAGCCAACTTCAACCTCCATCTCTGTTCGTGTCCACTGTTTGATTAGATTGCTTACATTATGCGTTTGTAATTCTTAGATCAAAGAAACATTTAAAATCGTGTTTATCATACCACAAGTAGTTGATTTTTCATTTATACTTCGTCCTTAATTATGAACAATAATCAATCAAATATCTTAGATGAGATTCAGTAGTTCTTAGAAATAATATGCAAAAAAATTAGTGAATATCATTAAATTTTATGTCGTTTCTGCGGTCCTGATGTATCCGCTTAAATGATTAAATTTGTTGATGAACAGCCGGGTGCATAAACAGTAGGCCTCTCCTTACATTGGTTGGATATTAATACCGGCGAAGCTATTAAAATAAATAAAAATAAAATCAATCTGTGATGTTATAGTCTAGTTTACCGCATGATTCAAGTCAAATAAGATAACTTTTATGATGTAAATAATTACTTAACTATCAGTGACGTTATTTTTAATGCTTAACAGTTGTATTTTACACTGAATTTACATAGAATATGTAGTTTCTTAGAATCAAGTGCTAGTTTGAGGAATTACCGATCGAGTTGGTCCCATTGTTTGTTTGTTTGCATGTAGATAAACCGACACGAGGTTCACTGGTGAACAAAGAACGATATCAAACGAATTATTCTAACGCTGAAACACGTTATTTGATCAGGCTAAAATGCACGAACGGTCCGCTAGAAAGCGAGCAAAATCAGGACCAATTGTGAAGCCAAGCAGATTGTACGATTCACGTTATGAGGACCGCGTGTGTTGATAAAACAATAAAACAACAAACGATCCATAATTTGGTTCCTTTTATTGTTTAAAAATAGGGTAGAAGTAGTAAGGAGTTGCCATTGTGAGTTAAGTTTTTGTTGATGTTGCGGAATTGTGATTGTTCTTCTTTTAACAGTTTTGTTGTAAATTACCACTCAAGGGTACTAAGACTGTCGATGAATGTCTCTGGCATACAAGTTCCGTACAGTGAATGTTGTGCCGTCAGCACTGATGACACAAAAAAATGGAGAATCAGGGAATTAACCCTGCAGTGTATATTTAAACACGTTAAAAAGTGCCAAAGTGAACGATGAAATTTCTACTGTTCGTTAGCGGTAAGCCGTAGTGAGGAAATAGGAACCAGACGAGGTAAAGAAAGAAATCTTCGTCCACGGCGGAAATCGAACCTCTGGATTTCATCAACTGTTGCTCCACCGACTGAGCTACGAAGCCAGAGCAAGTCGGTGGGTTCGATTCCCGCTGAGGTCGAAGATATTTTCTTTGCCTCGTCTGGTCTCACATTTTCTCACCAGGGCTAACGCTCAGTAGCAATTTCATGGCTTCACTGTAGCACTTAAGCATACACTGCAGGATTAATTATTTGATCCATCATTTTTGTCTCTGGCATAAGAATGAATTGCAACGTTCTTTCTCTCGTTGTTCTACAATTATCTTTTAACTAGGTGAAGGTATTGTTGGACCTTTTTTGCGTCAAGGAAGAGTAGTTCATGCAAGTTCAATAACGTTAACAATACTAAAATCTGTCTGATCCATCTTGCTTATGGTGGAACAAAGAAATAGCCTGTGTTCTACAACACGTGTCTTCAGTGGTTACTTTTATTGTTTTGTTCAATGTTTTGATCACAGGAGGCCTACACAATATGTTCTCACAAGAAACACAACCCGTTTTCATCAAGGAACCTAATGCATTGGGCTTCGAAGTAAACAGTAGATAAAAACTTTTAAAAACACTCTTCTTACTGGCAAAAGTAGACCTGTTCCACACTCCCAGGAGAAAGAGGCCAACTGGAATATAAGAGGAGACACGCTACGGTGGGTGTGGCAGGAGGTTGGAATTGGGGGCGGGGCAAATGACTTAACGGAGGAGGGGGGGGGGGGGGGGGTGAAGGGGTTCTAAACTTAACAGGTCGAGATAATTTATTGAAGATTCTCTCTTTTGTTCCCCTTTTCTTGCAAGCTAAAATAGTCTGGGGGAAATGTCTTATTTAAACTTACTTGGTATAAATATTAATTTGTGAAAGAAAATTCCACAGTTCATTCTCCTCTGGTTTCATGCTGTTGTTTCGTTCAATGAACCTTTGTCTTCCCTGAGAAGCTTCCCCCCTTGATTTATTATGAATTATTTAGACGTTGGCCGTTACTGTCCTTCGAAAGACTTAACTGACTAGAACTTGGTCATTTCTACCAAGAAATGCCAAATCAACCATGGGTAAGCAACTAACTGTGACTATGATGTGACTTTCTTTAAGGGAAACGAAACTTTATTTAGTCGCCATGAATTTTTCCCATAGCCCGTATATATGCAGTGGCGTTCAGTTAGAAGAACGAAATCCTCCCTTATTTGGGTGTTACTCTAAATGGTGATCTCAAGTACACCTATAGTCCCAAGACATTGCATGACTTTAGGATTGATCCGACGAAATCTTTGGCCAGGCCCTAAGAATGTGAAAGTGCCTGTACACATTAATAACCCTTGTTGGAGCGCAGAATTGGACCGTATGATAAGGTATAGCATTCCTTGAGACAGTACAGAGAAAAGCGGCGCGCTTTTGAACAAACAATTATCAGGCCAGTACAAGTGTTTCTGAAATGTTGTCTGACCGGGAATGGACGAGCCCAAATGCAAGGACAAAAATCAATCGAGCATTTTAACGAGCAAAATTAACCCGGTATGGCTTTAACGGAACAACACCTCATCATCCCTTAGACCGTACCGCAAACATGCGTTAGCTACTGTATTTATTTTTTTTTTGCAAGAGCTTTAGCAGAATCGAACTGTCGTCGAGTAAAAATAGGTTTTTCCACAGTCAGCTGTTACTTGATTTGTATTTAGTTACCGAGTAGCTAATATTTTACACTATAGTCATTTTACCTTATCTTTTACACATTCTTACGTTATGTTACGTTGGTGTGCGAAGGGCAAAAACCTTTTAAAAAGAGGGGTAATTCGTTTTAAAGCTTGACTTCAACGCTCGCTCTGATTCGTCAGTTAAGCATAAGTTACTTGCATATGGGTGGACGCTGACCAATGTCTCTTACTTGAGCGCGCACTGATATTACGATGTGGTGGGTGCGTTCAACAAAGAAAATCCCCCAACTTTTGGCGAGTTTTCGTTGAATATTTACACCTTTTCTATCAGGAAAGTTAAAAAGCGTCATGGATATACCTTATTTTCTTACCATGCAGATGGTTGGTATTGCCATATTTTGCAAGTTGTTTGCGCATGGCAGGTTTCCTAACAACCAATGCTGGTAGAGTCGCTCTCGGCTCTGTAGCGCTTCTTTTGAGCTTAACCTACAGCATACACCAAAAACTCAATAATAGTACACACTGGGCGTTAAAAAATACCTTAATGTTTACCCTTAGTAAGAAAAACATGAATTTTCTAGGTGAAATACGTTTGATGGTAGACGTTCAAAAGATTTTCTTAAAACGTATTCTCGTCCCCAGAGCCCCAACGTTTTTTTTTTTTAATTGTTGAACGAGCACCTACGATCCAAGCGCTGACCAAAAGATCGTAGGCTCTGGGAACGAGGATGCTTAAAACGTCGAAACAATAAATTGTTTTTCCATGTCGGTTACCTGATGAATGTATAATAATGTAACGCGTATATAAGGTCTAACCTACACGTATAATTATGCTCTCTAACAGGTTTTTATGTCCAACGAAGAAGACAATTTTTGACGTAAAAAAGAACTGACTGCGCAACCGGAGATCTTGATTCGAGGCGAGTCACGCATTTGTTATTGTTGTCACCACTTTTTAAGCGAAAGTGTTCCCTTGGTTTGAGTGGAGCCACTGATCATCCGGTTTGATTTCCACGTCAGCATCCGCTTCCTGTTGAGGCACAGAACTCTCCCTTATATCGCCCTCAGTTCCATGTACTTCCAGTTTCTGCTGACAGTCAGACCCAACCCTATCAGCCTCTGTTTGATCTTCTAATGGTTCCTGTTGAGACTCAGAGGCGGCCTTATCAGCCTCGGTTTCAGGTACTTTCACTTCCTGTTGAGGGGAAGAGTCGCTCTTATCATCCTGTGTTTCTTGTAGTTCCGGTTCCTCTTGTGGGATAGTGTCGTTCGTATCAGCCACTAGTTCGTTAACTTCCGGTACCTGTTGAGGTTCATCAACATCTACTCCAATTACGTCCGGTTTGTCATGTGGGGCGGAGTCGCTGTCGTCAGTGTCTTTTTCCAGTATAGGCGGCCGTTGTTGGTGGTACTTGTCCCGTGCGATCTCGTATAATCTCCTTGCCTCTATTGGACCAGCCTGTTCTACCAGCTGGGAAAAAATACCGCGGCGATTTCCGAGTAATATATAAGGGGCGTCGAACTCTTTGAGACGGCCGGCATCTAATACCTAGGATGAGAGGACAAATAGATGAAGTCGAGGGACATTAACACGTTCACAAACTGGAAATAATGAAATTACCAAGAGGAAGAGCTACTTCATGACCGTTGAAGTCCAGTGCTCATCAAATCGCATAACAGGACTAGGGATTTGATGGTATGTTTGGGCCTGGCTTAATTAGGAAACAACGTTGCGGAAACTTTGTTTTCTTGCGTCTGCGAAGCAAGATTTGCATCCGCAACACACGTTTCTCGCGCGACTAACCTGGGAAACGCTTGCGTCTGTATTATAACACTTGAGAATGATGTATTATTCAGTAAGTGTCACAGGCATACTCGGAAAAAGGAAATCCGAGTACTCCTAACAGAAGCTATATATTGTATATATATTTATATATTTTTTGATAATATTTAATGGCTGATGCAAAATTGATTTAGTTAATGTTACTTTCATTTTCTTTAAGATTGTAATGCGTAGATGAAAACAGCAATGTTGATACCTACGCAACATAAGTTAATAAATTATTATTATTATTATTATTATTATTATCATTATCATTATCATTATCATTATCATTATCATTATCATTATTATTATTATTATTATTATTATTATTATTATTATTATTATTATTAACAACAACAACATTTGGTTATCAGGTTAATTGATTAATTGATTGATTAATTGAACTAAGGAGATAGCCAGGCTGTTAGTCCGTTACAGGTCGTCCACAGTCTCTGTCACGTTTCATAAAAAAATGCCGGATTCAGCAGAAGCGTTTCCAAGACAGTATTCAGAGGTTAACTTTTGATTCTTATAACACGGAAGTCGCAGCAGGAAATGATTTGAAACGTTAACCGACCCACAGGAACTTTCAGATGAGTTTAAAAAAGCTAACGCACAAAAATACCTCGGTAATGATTAGATGGAAATTTAAGGCGAGTGGTTCTTACCATGACTCTGTCTGAATCTATGATGGTGTGAAGACGGTGAGCTATGGTCAGTACAGTGCACTCTTTGAACTTCTCACGAATGGTGGCCTGGATCAGAGTGTCGGTCCTGGTGAAAGGAAAAAATATATTTCACAAAAAAGGCCGCAAATGGCATGAAAAAAGATCCTGAAAATTTTCACCTTTGATAATTGTATTATTAGAAGTGGTGTTAAATAGCACTTCGACATCACATAGCCTTACAATTTGTTAAAGTTTAAAGTAGAATTATACGCAGTGAAATATTTTAAAGGTATTGGTCATGACTAAAATGGATTCTACCAAATCATATATTGTCTAGACATCTGTATTTGTAAGCTCATATAGGATGTATTTAAAACTAGTTTCAGTTAGTAGCGAGTGTGTAGGAGTCTGATCGCTTACAAAGACAGCGTCACAAATGTAGATGCCTGGGAGACGTCTGATTTTTGGTGTCTATCTTAGTCACGACCATAAGTTATTAATGCAAATACGGTAGCTACAGGTGCCTTGAAGGTGATAAGATTATAGTTTACATTTTTTTTTACCTTTTTGAACACATAAACTCGATCTAATCTACTCAAATATCAAACAAAGACAATCAAACTTTATTCAACTCACGAATGAAAAAGTAATGAGCGCTAACCTTTGATCCACATTAGCAGTGGCTTCATCGATCACCAAAATACGACTGTGGCGTAAAATAGCGCGCGCTAGGCAAACAAGCTGTCGCTGACCAACACTGAAATTAGCTCCCGACTCAGCCAGCTCTTCATCTAGTTTGTTGGGCAAATCCTCCACTGCTTGCTTTAGTTGAACCTGTAAAAAAATATTTACCTTAATTCTTGAAAGGTTAAGACTATAACTTAACTAGCAGGCCCCTTGTGTTACCTCTTCCAACACACTCCACAGTTCAGCATCGTCGTGTCCTCCAAAAGGATCTAAGTTTCTCCTCATAGGACCGCTGAACAACACGGGTTCCTAGAAAAATGACAAAGAAATCAGTAAACTTCTATTTAGAAGTTCATGTTGTCTCATGTATCAGCAAGTATAACCTATGAACAAGTGGAAACATTGAAGCTGAAGTTCCAATTTTAGAACCACATTTATTTTAGTGTTTTTATTACCTGTGGAATAATGGACAATTTGCTTCTTAAGTCGTTAAGCCCAAGGTCCTGGATATTGAAGCCATCGATTTCGATTCTTCCACGAGGCTCTGCCAAGCGGAACAATGTAGACAGAAGCGATGACTTACCAGCACCAGTACGACCCACCACACCAATCTGAAGCAGAGAAAAGTTTGGCATCCATAAGTATTGTGAGTACTGTAAGCATTGTAAATGTTATTAGTATTGAGACAGATTGTAAGTAGTGTAGGTATTGTAAGTATTGTATAAAGTGTTATTAGTATTGTAAGTATAGTAGGTATTGTTAGTATAGTAAGTATTGTAATATATAAGTAGTGTTAAGTATTATGAATTTTGTATTCTATGTCATGTAAGGTTAATAACAGTCGTTAAAAATACATAACAGCGTAAACTAATAACATTTTCGGGTAGTTGTCATGCTCCTCGTAAGTAGGGGAAAGTTCATTTTATCTGAAAACGGGAGCGGCTATGAAGATGTATCGTCATTGACCTGAACAAATTCAACCCTAACCCTCCACAATTAACATGACTGAAATTTTAGAGTCCCCCAAGGCCCCACCCCTCAGTAGTACTAGCCTCAGCACCTCAAATATTCTATAACAGGTATTCGCCCTGGAATATCGCCCTCGACTATCAAATAATGGACATTTTGAATCCTGGAAGACTTTAGAGTGAACTTGTTCTGCAAATGCTCAATGAGAACAAAGCTAATGGTCCAAAAGTAATTGATTTTTAGCTACATGGCTGCCACATGATACAAGCGAATAGAAGTTTTTTTTGACAGTAATTGTTTTTTCACCTGAGTTGGACAGTAACACGCATGCAACGGAAGGGCTGGACAGGGCACCCTAGGTGCGTTTCGGTGAATATTTGTTCAGAAGGCCCAAATCACCTCAGATCAATCTTGTGTTGTCTTAAGGGAAATTTCTCCACAGACTTTCGGAAGTAAGGAAATAATAGCTCCTTTTGTTTTCGGGGATACAAATAACAACAACAACAACAACAACAACAACAACAACAACAACAACAAACAAACAAGCATTTCGAGTACGAAATGAAGCCAGCTCAGAAATTCGGGAGAGTTAAAATTTTCTGCGACTTGAATATTCAGGTCAAAACTCCGAACAAATCAAGAAGAATTTGTTTGTTGAAATGGCCCTTGTGAAGTCCCTCAAACTATTTGAATTGGGAAAACATTAAACGACATCTTAGCTAGTTTGCCTAAACTTAGGTACCCTAGACTGGAGTTGGAGATTACAATGTTGATAAGTAACATGGCTGATGGATAGTCGGGTGGCCAGATTGAATACAGTCGAACCTCTCTTTACGGACACCCTTTTAATACGGGCCTTTCTCTTTGCGGACAGTTCCTTCGGTACCCGAAAAATCAACGAATATTGTCTATCAATAAAAGCCTCTACAATAGAGACCCTTCATAATATGGATAACGGACACCAAATGTTGGCGAGCGAATTCATACAAATTTAACCTCTTTAATACTGACACTCCGTTGATGAAAAAGCCAGTGAAGCTATTGGGCAACTAATGCCCCATTCACACCAATGCTTAAACACGTTTAAAAGCTGTTTAGTTAAACACAGTTTAACATTGATTCCTTTATAAAAGGTGCTTTCGGATATTTGTCGACTACCGGATTTAGCACAAATACAAGCATAAGTTAAAGTTTACTTGAATCCTATCTGAAAGCCAATGATTCAGCTTTCTGTTACCAATTTTCATTTTGTTAAACCTGGTTTAATTAAACATGTTTTGTTGGTGTGAGTAGGGCTTAAGTCATATTTTATAGTTTTTATTACACAGCGTAAATCCCAACTGTCTGACGAGCTATTTAAAGTGAATAGCCGTGTTGTTTTAAATAATAATAATAAAAAAAAGATTAGCTAATGCTGTCTAGAGGAACATCACAGACTTATTTATGTGAAAAAAAAGAAACTTTACTTCTGAGCAGTTATTGTTTACTGCAATTGAAAATCTTTAATACTTTTTATTTTACATTTTGCTGTACATGTCTGTTACAGGTTGCGTTTCGGCCATGGACTCAAATTTGAAAGCAATAATTTTATAACAACAACAACAACATCAACAACAACAACAACAACAACAACAACAACAACAACAACAACAACGACAACAAAAGAATTGAAGCGTTGATATCAAGAGAGACGTTTCTTCCCCCCTCCCCACCCCCAGTAACCTCATCATTTTGACAGAGCCCTTTCTTACAAAACCAGGGCATCCCTTGAGAATCTTTACACTCCGCTTTTTCCATATTAAACGAACTTTCCCTAATATACGTAATTATACGATGAACAATTTTCTTCACTTGATCAAGCCCTAAAAAGAGTCATGAGATTAAAAAAGATTAAAAAAGGTGACTAGTAATTTACAGAGAGTATCAGCCTTATTCAGTTACTTTCATACATTTGTGCCATCCGGAATTTTTAACTTTTCTTTAATAAAATAAAAGGAAAGCAAACCTTTTCTGTTGGCTTAATAGTGCAGGTGATGTGATGCAGAACATCAGGTAGTCCTTTGTGATAAGTGAATGACATGCTGTCAAACTCAACTTGTCCACGGCTCGGCCAATCATCTGGTGGTTTAGTGTCAGTTTCCGGCGGAGCCTCTGATTCAAGGTTACAATACTCCACGATACGCTCAACAGATGTCATCTATAAGCACACGGAAAACGCTATCAGTCATGTTACAGAGTCTGACCCACCAATACAGAGGAATGTAGTATAGAAAATGCGGTTATTTGTGTGTCTGGAACAGTGGCGGACAAAGATCCACCCTGTGGATATTCCACAACTTATCCAATTCTAAACCTCAGCTTCCTACAACAACAGCAGAAGGGTTGAACAGCCAGTCAACGGAAGCAACACATCAAAAATGAAGTTTAAAGCAAAATTAAGCTAATCCAGCTAATCAGTTTTAGCTTAAACCTTAAAACTGCCTGAATCAATTTTTGTATAGCTTAATATTTTCACTTTGGCTAATTTCAAACTAGCAGTTTTGAAGAAAAGAAACATCATTAACCACGATTGATGTTTAACCTTTCGTTCGCGTCATTTTTTAATCGCCTGAACAGCTGGGCCCAGTAGATTAAAGTCTCTTAGTACACTTAGCACGATGAAACTCACGAGATTTTCTAACTCAGCGCTCTCTTCGATAAATGGCTGGAACACGCCAGTTAACATTATGCTGTACGATAACGTCAGTCCAACAACACCGGCACTGAGATCTACAGCTGAGGGAAGAAAAAAGAGAATTTGCACACTTTCTGACTTGTATTACTATAAACAGTATCCGGTAGAAAACCGATAAGTAAACTTGTACATTCACACTAGCCCATTTCTTGTGGGGCAAGTGCCGATTTTTCATCGGGGCCAAATCATAGAAAAATTGTCGGAACATGAGCTACTCCCATACGAAACGATTTTTATTGTGGCGAACGCGCTGCGCGTCCATGAAATTAAAATTATCCAGAACGGTGCGCCTCTCAACAAAGCCGACAAAAAGGAAGCTATGTCATCTTGTGATTTTTATGTTTTTGAGAATAAGAAAACGCTGTAACACTAAAATGAAAACACGTGCAAAAGATTTGAACACTGAGACAAAAAGTCAACACTGCCAGACGGCCTTCAAAAGAAAGTTTCTAGGAAATTCTCGCCTTATTTCGAACATTAGTAAAGTGATCATCTCTTTCAGTTTTTCGTTTGCCGCCGTGTTGGTATTTATGCTTGGGCATTCGACATTTGTGACGCGAGTGAATCTCGACAAATTATCTGGTACTGCCAGATTCTGCAAAACAGACTCCGGCTTATCTTCATTCACCCCGCACTAGTCTAGACGACAAGTGAACATGTCTTTGCCGTCCGAGAAAAAGTCGGCCAATGTGCGGCAGACCTGAATTTGTTGGATTTTCTGTCAATGCAGCCAACGCAAACCTTCTGTTTATCTACAAAAATGGTTCAATTATTGAAGCGTTTAAGTATAATTATTCTTTAATGAAATAGCACCATGAATCTTTTATATCCTTACTTCCTTTTAAAGCCGTAGACACAAATGCCACAAAAGCCAGGAACAAGACAGTGAGCATCTCAAGCCTGACGTTAAGCCAGGTCTGTGCAGCCATGTAGGTATACCACGCCCGCGAGTGAGCATCCTGATAACTGTTCACTTGGTCAGTGAAACTCTCCTCTACTCCATAGGCACGTATGGTGTCCAAACCAAGTAGAGTAGTGGAGAAATGGCCAAACAATGGACTACGGCCTGAAAACAAGAAACAGAACGGGTAAACTGGATTTCTTTAAGATGAGTATGCTATTACAAGTAACCTTAATAAGGAAAATAGTTTTTGTGTCTAGGTTGATATTCAATTGAAGTGGTAAGAGAGCAGCGATTTCACGAACGAAACTGGACTAACCTTTTTGCTAATTTCTCAATGATGAAAAGAAAGACATTTCCGCCTTACAAACGACACGTTAACCGTTAACTGGTTTCTTTACAACAAAACCGAAAAACGAAATTACAGTGGAGAGTTCCTGGTAACGATTAAACATGTATCACCTGTCAGTTGGCAAATGCCACAAGGATGCCTTTACTTCACGTTGCTACTCAAAAAATAGGGAGATTTCCCAGGGACATTTATTCCAATTGATTGACTAGTATGAAATAGAGTTTACAACTTATAAATAGAACAGCAAGAAAGAAACGAAAATAGAAGGCTTTTAGCACCGTATGAGAGGATTCTTCTTACTTATTCCTTCAATTCGCTTCACTTCTCGAGATGACTTCATGAAATAATTCCTCAAAAGAACAAATATGATTATAACAGGTATCACCATCACGAATGTGACTGGATTATTGACTGCCACTAATCCTAAGATACCCAGGCACACAAAACCGGTCTGCAAGACAATAACACAAATCACTGTCAGTTACAACAGTTACGTGTATGAAGCAAGCTAAGGGAGATGGGGGGGGGGGGGGGGGGTGACGGCGAACTAATTAGAGAAAACTAACAATAACAGAGGAGTAATTATAGCCACGCATTTCTTTTAAAAAAATTCTCGAAAATATTTCGGACCCGACAAACTATTTTACGTGTACAATGTTAATTACCAGAAATTCGATGTTCAGACGCTGAAAAGTTCACAAGGTTGGTTACAACACCAAGTTGTAACCAAGGTTAAGAAACAAACTTGGAGTAGTTTGTACGAAAAACTTCCACCGACGGTAGAAAACGGATTTGAAAAATACTTTCGGAAACACCTCGGGAGTTTTGAGAAACGGACCTCCGGTATTATCTGATCGTTTTGCCACTTGCCGTGTGCCATAGCTGATGATTTTGAAACTACGCCACAAGTCTTGTAAAAAATGATAATTAAAAATAAATAACTACCATGAAAAACAAAGTTCAGTCTCGAAGAGAGCCTTTAAAATTACTCAAACAACATAACAGTCGAATCTCAGCCAGATTTTCCCAATCAACACGCGTTGCTGCATGGGTTAGTGGTCAGGGCGTCGGAATCGTAATCCGGACGTCCCCGGCTGAAGTCCCGCTAGAGCCGCTAGTTAGAGTTGTTTCTCGTTAGCCCCGCGTTCAACTCCTCGGCCGCGCTTGCTGGCCCGCTACCTGCCCATCTTGTAGGAGGCGGATCAGCCCTTTTCTGTTTGAAATATTTGTTACTGCCCGTTTGTTACATTATCACTGGAAAGCCCCTTACAGGGAGAGGATAATTAAGTAATTATTACGCTGATTTATTAAGATAACTAAAAAAGTCGACGTTTTAAATTGTCGCATCCGCAACTTCACGCAAAGAGAACACAATACAAACTGTGGTATTAAATGTTCGCTTGCGAAGTAACATTTCCACTTATACTGAACTTAGCAACTGTTGAAACTCCAGCTTCTATGTTTAGTAAACTTTCCACTGAAAAAATCTCTTGTTACTTTGATCACAGCTTCCCTGCTGACATACGAATCTGGTTCTAGTGCGGCACAGATGATGCACGGTCAACCAAAAGCTGAAAAAAAACGCAAACTGCAACTTAAAGCTGCTCTAGCTCATGGGTCCATTGTTTGTCATCCATCAACCACTTCACTTGCTTTACCCAAGAATTACTGCTTGACAAAGATATTAGCTGCAAAATTTACTAAACATTTTACATTTCTTCTTCTCTATCCATCCCTGGGTCAAACCACACAAGGTAGACTCAATAACTTTTACCTGTAAAACATCACACAGTATCATGGGCATCATGTCGTCTATCATGCCAATATCCTTTGAAAATCTGTTAAGAATTCGACCTACAACAAATGCAATCACATTCAATTTCTGGTTACAATTCCAACGTGTCTTCTTCTCCCATTATATCAACTGCTCTAAGGTGATTTTGTCTCAGAAAAAGGAAATTCCCAGTTCTATGGCACATCACCCCAAATAATTGAGCTCGCTCACCACACGGGTATCTCACAAAGCTCAATCGTTATCTGAAAGACCATGGGTTCGATTCCCGTTGGGGACCTGTTACACATAAGGTGATTTTGAAGTTTCAAATTAAATTCCGTGGGTTTTGATAAAAGTTATGTCGCAGAAATTCGCAATCCTTCACAAGTGGTGTGTCGTTATGAGGGGGGAGGAGGCTGTCTTGAATTGAAATACGGATTACATTGTTTTAGAATAGAATGTTGCGTTCCAAAAATATATTCAACAGCTTATTTGTGTTTATCAGAGATGTTGCTACCCTCACCTATTGAATTGTTGTCAAAAAAGTACATAGGAGCCCTGATGAGGGTACTGAGCATGTTGTCATGCAGAGTCCTGGAAGCAACTACGGTCATGACAAAGAACAACTCAACAGAAAGTAGGCACAGGAAAAACAGACCCACAACCATGCCGCCATAGGTGCCTAAGAATCCGCCTCGGTCTGCTCTTGTCGGTTGGACTGCTGTGGAATTCGAAACTACATTTGACGCCAAATGGTACGATTCTTCCACATTTGACCTAAAAAAACAAAATAACAAGAACCGTTTTTGCTTCCAATTAACCTTTTGCATAAGCAGAGAACCAGAGAAATGGCTCACGGTTCACGAGCGTAAAAAAGCAACACAAGCCGCCGTAAGAATCAAGTTTTCATCAGATTCTCATTTCACA
The DNA here is from genome assembly GCF_977016875.1 of Pavona decussata. Lineage (NCBI taxonomy): Eukaryota > Metazoa > Cnidaria > Anthozoa > Scleractinia > Agariciidae > Pavona > Pavona decussata. The sequence goes on along the minus strand of NW_028145430.1, from coordinate 4,069,738 downwards.
GGGAAGGCGGGGATCTTGTAATTTTGCGTTTCCTGCGGATTATTTAATTTTTAAGGTTGCATTATAATTACAAATCATACCATATCCTTACCAATAGGATAACCACCAATCAGCCATCATTGCTACTACCTAATAACAAAATGGAAAAAAGGTCTGGAACAATATATTTTTTGCAAACTGAAAAGCAAAATCCACTTAATGTCCAAAGGGTACAAAAGAAAAAGGCACATGATACCCTGTGCATTGGTAGTGTTTTGGAGTGACTATGCTTACCCAAGGAACCCATACGTCCAAGGTTAGAAAACATCAACAATGACCTATTCATGACTAAACAATTAGAAAGAACAAGTAACTTGGATTATTTATCAGTAGCCTTCTTGTGTAGTAAATAAAAAAACAATGCAGTTGATCCCGCACTGCTTTAGTTACCTGGCAAAGAGCAAATAAGAAGATGATGCCAAAAGCTGTTCCCAGATTTCGAAAGGATCGAAAATATGCCATATAAGTTTCCATGCTAACAGCTCCCTCCTGTTTTTGCTCTCCTGGAAGGAGATTGTCCTCCTACAGAATAAACAACATAAACATCCTTAAAATTTATGAAACCAAAATACGTCAGAAAACCAAGTCGGTACTATTTTAAAAGATTTTTCTTGTAAACAAAAATAAAAATAAATAGTTTCCGCAGTGATAGCCACAGAAAAGCCGTCCCTCCAATCTCTGCCAAAACCTCTCAAAGTAAGGTTTTTGTCCAACATTTAGATTTCGGGAAAAAAAAACTATTTTTAAGACAAAGCGTCACCGTAACCAAGGGCCGACAACCTGCAACCCGCTCCCGCAAACAAATTCGTCTTTATAATGAAATGGTACAGACTTCACTTAATAGTATATGAAACCGACAGATACTCTGCCTCAAGTTTCTCTGAGACCAGTTGTAGCTTCGATGAGAGGCCTTCTACATCAATTCTTTTTAAAGAAATTTTATGTTTTACGTCGCGTAATGTTGTGCAGATTAGTAAACCTTGGTGCTTTTTTGGATTGCAAAAAAAAAAAAAAAAAACACTACCAAACAAAACAAACAAGCACGTAAATCAGACATGCAAGGATTTAAACTTACATAAACAGACATTGTCGTTGTTGCAGACATGATAGAGTTGGTACTATCAGCCACTCTACTAAGGCGATGGCAGTTATAACTGTCTTGTCTACTCAACTGCCGAGCGACCAGAAGTCTTTCAGCGTCCTTTGCCTCAAGTTGGCGGCCTGCTTCTGTTTCGGGGTCTATTAAACAAGCCATGATGTCTGTGCTGTCTTTACACACAGAAAGCTCCTTATAGTTTCCTTTACTTCTTACTTTACCCTAAAAAACAGCCAAAAATATTGTAAATGAAACAACTAAAAAAGGAGAAGAATCGGAGAATCGGAGAAGTGTGAATACGAGTATTCGCGTGGAGAATGTTTTCTATAAAGAACTAAATCGCGAGAGAAAAGCAAATCAGACATGCACAGCATACCTGATCAAGGATCAGAATCTGATCTGCTTTACCAATATGCTGGAGCTGGTGTGTTACTAAGATGCGTGGTTTGCTTGAAAGATATCCACAAATACACCTGCAAAGATGATAGGACACTAGGTATCTCTCATTGTTTAGTGATGGGTAAGATTCAACAGCTAACAAACGAGTATGAATGGGTTTTGTTTATGGAATTTATTAGTACGAATGATTTTGATTTTGACGGTATTGCCAATAGAGCTCTTTACACGACCACATTATATCCTAATGGCTCATATCATCCATAACACTGACACCTCTACAATCTCCATAAGAGAGGTTACAATGAATTTCTGAAAATGAGTTAAACTGAGCTCCTGATGGAAGTCAAACCTAATAACCTTCAGTAATTCGATCAGATGCTCTAACCATTGAGATACGGGATTTGACAAGTGGCGGGATACAAGTAATTGCAAAAAGGGTCGAGAAATTCGCTGTTACAAATATTCTAAGGATATTCAGGCCGTGCTGTCCCTCCTCCATCCCTCCCCCTACTAATCAATTCAATGTTGAAAGAATTTCAGATCTAATTTCAGACTAGAGGGTATCGATATTGAAAAGGAGAAGTAGGAAAACAACTGTTCTTACACAAAATGATCATTTTGGAAAAAGTGTCTCAACCACAACTCCTTGTAGGTTATTTTACCGTTAGTACCCAGGTTAGTGGCATAAGTGATGAATCTAGGGTGATGATCAAGAGAAAAGTGGGTAAGAAAACGGTAGTTCATTTTTCGCGAGCACGGGCTCGGGCATGTGCTAATTCTGTGTTAGATCTGATGCACTGCAACTAATACCTAGACGTGCTTACTTTTCAAACAAGTGTCGTCCCACGTTCGCATCTACAGCACTCAAAGGATCATCCATCAAATAAATGTCAGCATCCGAATACACCGCCCTGAAACAAAAAATAAGGTTAACAAAGACGAACCCGAAAACTGTTCCGAAAAGTGCACGAAGAAAACACAAACCCTCTGCGCTTTATTTGAGCAGCAAGAAACGAAGATAACATTTTAAATTTCAACGGGGAACGTTTATAATGTCAGGGCATTTTTGTAACGTGTGTAGGAAAAATATGTAGCGCCGTAATGTGTTTTTACTTCGTTAAGGCAACCTAGGAAGCAACTGGGGATATGTCACTGGTGAAATCAAAAATGCCGTTTCAGTTTAGAATACTTCCATAAATACTAATTATAGATAACTTGTGTTCAATTTGACATCTATAGGACGCCCATGCTGAATTTGATAATGTCAGTGCCTTACCACAAAGGTATATTTCGAGGTTCGTTTGACCCTACCTTTAGCTTTAACCTTGGACAGCAATGGTACCAACCACTGACCCTTTCACATACAAACTTTCACCGAAACGGTATCCCTTGCAGACGTAAAACAAAAAAATGGCATTCTTTCCTTCTATCTCAAAGATATGCTTGAGAATATCCTGTACGATATTGGTATAGCAGGTATTGCGTTGTAATTTCTGCCAGGAATTTCCGTTCATTTTTTGCTGCCCTAGTTCTAAGACTTGAATTTAATTGTTCACAGCCTATTTTGCGACCTTAAAAATGCTGAAATTTTAAATTTCGCTAACTTTTCGCGTATGTGTGACATATTACCAAGAGTACAAGGGCAACTGAAACGAGTATAAATACAGTAAAAATTCAATTATTTAAGGAAATCTACAACGACTCAAGACCTTTCTTTGAGAAATGGTTTTCAACAACATTTTTTTCCGAGTATGCCTGTGTCAATCACTGAATAATACATCATTCTCTTTTATTTACCAGGCTTAGTGTTTGAGGCAGGAGGGGAGTTTCCTTATTGCTTAGAAAAATTATGATGTATGTAGGTGGGTGGATACACCAACACCGTAGCCCCAACAAGCCATTCAAAGTACACAATAATTTGAACTTGAGCAACAAATTATAAAAAGCACTTGATTCAGAAATTACTGGCTTGCTATACTCAAACCATACCAGACCAATACAGTTCGAGAAGACGCTGTGAAATGTTTTGAAGGATCCACTACATTACGATGTCACATTTTCAAATGGGAGAAACACATGCAGCGTTTTACTCATAAACTGTTAAGTCCATTGCTTAGTTACAAATTTATACATATTATCTGCAATATTCAATTACTACCTCGCCAAGTTGACCCTCGCTCTTTGTCCTCCACTCAAAGACACTCCTCTCTCTCCCACCAGTGTCACATCACCATCAGGCAGCAACTCGATGTCCTTTGACAAGAAAACGATAACTACCTCGTCAACATCACCAACAATCGCCAAAAAACATTTGCACTGACATTTTTGGTAATTTTTGAATCCACCTACGGTAAGTAGTTAAAACAACTAGACACAGTTTTGACAACGACTTCTAGCAACATTGTGTCCAAAAACAAGAAATAGATTTCTTTTGAAGATTTTTTTAAGCTTAAGTTTAAGTTGTTACATATGCATAACATTCTTTTTTCATTTTTTTCATCGATAATTCCAATCTAAACCAGGAGCCAAAATCAGGGATTATGGCTCCTGTCTAAACTGGATAAAGCCTTAACACTTTTTGTTGGAAACTGTTAATTATACACACTTAGAAAGGCGCTGTTATATGCCTGACTCTGTATTCTCTAACTATTTCCTCAAAAAGAGTTTTAGTTTTAGCATTGTAAATATCATTTAATTTAATTTAATTTCTATCCATCACATGGGTGCTACGCAGCTCACTCACTATGCAGCACTTGAATAATCTTCAAGAGTAAGTTCTTTTGTATAGACTAAAACTGGAAGTAACAACAATACAATTCTGTGTTTGTACCTTATCTAATGCACAGGCTTGGATGACCGCAGTAAGTTTGTCCTTATCATATTCTTGACCAAACAGGATATTTTGCCGAAGTGATCCATTATAAATCCACGCCTGCTGTGAGGCGTAACCTATCTTTCCCTTCACTGTAATAGTGCCTTCAGATAAAGGAAGCTCGCCAAGAATTGCCATCAACAGGGAAGACTAATGTGATTGACGAAGCATAATATCAAGTAAAATTCTTAATAAAACTGACTTGTCGGTCATCAAATAAAGACTTAGCAAAGTACAAACCTTTCCAGACCCAACAGTACCAATCACTCCCAACAATTCACCCTAATGTCGCAAAAAAAGTAATAAAAATAATTTGTTTAGTTCACAGAGTAAGAAAGCATTGACTGGTTATTAGGAGAGTTAATAATGTCTACTAATTGCATTGGCGGGAAAAGTTTTGGAATAGCCAGAACATACCTGTCTGGCTAGAATGGCAGAGAGGGAAATGATTGAAGAACTAGGCTGTAAGAGATGGAAGACGGCGAAGTGATCGTTTCTAGGAAGGTTAGCAATGGAGAAGAAATATTCAAGCTTTGTTTACCACCCTAGCATTGCTAGGAATTATGACAATGATGAATTACTGTATCCCCACAACAAAGCGATCACTGAAACACGGAATATTTTGATTTCATAAAAATACACAACTGACAGAAGACGAACAACGTACAGTTGACACTTTGAAGCTGATGTTTTCCAGAGTTGATGATGTGAAGTTCTGAAATATGCAAAACAATGTTATGAAATGAAATACAATCAAATAAGTTTCTCCTTCTTTGAGCAAAATGCATACAGGTATGTGGCAAGTTTTGCAATACTTTTTTTAAGATTGGGAAGGAGATAGATGGCAATTGATTCCTTCACAGTGGTCTCCATCTGTAGTACCAGGGCTCCTTTTGATAACAGAGTCGGTTTAACTCTGATTGGATCACCTTGGCATATATAAATAAAGGTGTATGCATGTATACTAACTTTGCCAATTTTGAAAACGTAAATACACATTGGTAACTAATAACACACAGATAATGGAAATGGATAGCAGGCGAAAACACCTGAAAAATCCAGACAGTAGATATAAATCAGGCCTAACACTCGAATCTCTTCACGGTAGCCAAATTACCTGATCAACTCTGTTGATAAAACAAAAAAGTTCATTTCTACTCCCCCAACGACGTAGCACCACATTTCCTTTTGAAATTAAACCTCTTATCTGTTTGAACAAAACTCAGTTTTACATATGATTCTGTGTCGATTACAGTAAACTTAAAAAAAAAACACCGCAAACTTGTAATCGCAAATCTTAAAAATATACGGATTTGCCAGAACTGAAATGCTGGCCATTAAAATAGTACTAAATCTTTCTGGATTGGAATGCTGAGTACAATGTACCAGAGATTAGAACAGAATTTAAAAATATTTAAATTTGCGTTGTCTTGAACCATATACCTCATTCCAAAAAGCTGTGATATTTTTGGCATCAACGTAGCAGTCTTCAGGTTTTGGTCTCAGTTTGGATGTTATAAGTCCTTCTGAGTGCATCTCATCTAACAGAAGAATGTCCTGTAAAGTTACAATTAACCCACTGTTAATATATACGATGTTTCAGTATCTTCCTGCCAATCAAGAAAGAATGAGAATGCTGCTGCATGAATGCACAATACAAAAGAAAAATTTAAAGATAATGAGTTGGTGGTTAATTTGTAGAATCAATTAATTTAGATAGCTCTCCCTGAATCTCACCTCAACACTTCCATTAAGTTATAAGCTGTTCGTACATAAACATGTTGCTAATTGCATTTTCTTTTTCATATCGCCTGGATGACTGTTACAGCAAGCCCACATAATAAAAGGGCAAACATGCAGCATGCACCTTTTATGTGAAACGGTTAAGTTTTCAAAAATGCTGATCCCATATGGACTGTCCTCTCACTCATTGTTGGATATGCATCTAGAACAGTAATGTTTTCAACAACAAATTTCAGATCAAAATAACATGGATACCCTTCCTGAATGTGATTGTTTCGCGTTCCGAACGTATTATGGATGGTTTTTGAGTGACATGCCACTTCAAGCTTTTGGCAAAAAGTACCAAGAGACACATACGCCTTATCGATTAAAATCTATCAGATAACTTGCACTGTTCAACAGAGACTGCTGTATCGTGAGTAAATGTTGAAACACATTTTAATTAACTAACCTCCATTCTCCTTACTGACACTCTGCATTCATTTGCAAGGCTCAGGGCGATAGGAAAGTGTAATGCCATGACAATTCGAACCATGTTGAAGAGGGAGATGCAAGTAAACACGGTTTGCGCCGTTAAAATTTGACCAGTGAGTACGTAAGTCATGAAGGTAACAAAGCTAATAACTGCTGATGAACTGAAGAACAACGACATAAAAGCTCCTTGAATAAAGTTCAACTTCAGGAACCACTTAAGTTCATCGCTGTTGACATAAACAAACACACTCATCACAATTCATTTCACGCTTAATTTGGAGCTGCTTACGTCACCGCTTGACTACGCACGGTTCTTTCTCCTTGATAGACATTTATAATGTAGCGTTTTCATGTTCTTCTAAACCATGAAAATCGATTATTAACAACAAAACAAAAATATAATCACTTCTCTTACGCATTAACCTTACAAAGAATGAACCGATGCAGAGGGTGGGTTTATCTAGGCTGTGTGCCAAACAAGAATGTCTTCCAAAACGCCCCGCATTACCTTGTTCGATGGTATTCGGTCAGCTTAGCGTTATCAGTTATCTCCTGTTACAACCAATGCTGCTTCTGCATTTTCTTATCAAAAACTGCGTGGAATTTGCAGTGTATGATATAATTTTCAACAAAGGGAGTGGAAGGAAACAATAGTGTCCACACCAATGACAATATTACGACGACTATCCTAGAACATTGTCCGGAAGATGTTTGTAATCCTGCATTAATGGCACTTAATCATACCTCCTTATTTGCCTTATCCACTTCGAAAATGAATCTTCCCAGGTATACATTTTGATAACTCGCATGCCAGCAATTACTTCATTCATGACTTTCACACGTTCATCCATCCAACGTATTGCTTTTGTTCTGCATAAATGAGATGTGAGATTGTAGAGTAAGATTGATGTACTTCACACAGTTGCTACTTTCTTGATTATATTTTTGCCTCACTGGCTGATTCCACATTATATTTCTGTAATCCAACTCGTGACTCTTCACTCGCCACAAACTACTTTCTTAAGGAAAACTAAGCGTAGAAATATTTTGGGAATTGCTCACTACCAGTAATCAAGTAATACTTCACATACTGACAGAAGAATTTTTCTGTGACGACCTTAAGACTGTATCACTATAATGGACTCACCTATAACCAAAGAGCATGTTTCCCATTTTAAGCTGCAGTGGAGCTAGAAGCACAATCAGTCCCATCCCTGCAAGAGCTGGCGGACCAATTTGTAACCAAAGCAATAGTAAAACAATGGCAGATATAACTGGGCCGACCACCAGGTAATGTAGATAAGGTGTGCTCTACGAAACAAGGTATACTCTCTTAGTAATTAAATTGGACAAGCCAAAACACCAAAACGACTTGCAAACGCCTCGTGTACAGGCGTCGTGTCATGCTTTGTCCAATTACTTTCTTGTATTTTGTGGATTATAACAACTAAATATGGTTACAGTAACGCATGCATCAATGGTTCTCCCTCCTCCGCTTCTTTTAAAAGAAAGCTTAAAGAATTTCTTCTTTCTAGGTATTAACTTCTGTAAGGCTGTAATTCTTAACTAACTAACTTACTTAATATGTGTATGTGTACGTGTGCGCGGTCAAAGTTAATTTACCATAAGTCCATATTGTAATTCTAATATAAGATTAGTTAAGTGAGGAAGCCTGACTTGTTATAAGCCTCGTGGTTTCTTTCAGGTTTCCTCGCCATTTATTTTCTTTCTTCAATTTTTTTCTTCATTTTTTCTTCCCATCTGTAAATGTTGTGTATATGGCGAAATAAATATTGTATTGTATTGTAATGGTTGTGAGGCCGGAAATGTTGTTACCAATTTTCAAAATATTATAACACAGGCTTTTCTGTACAGCACAACTGCATTGAAGAGTATTTACTGCTTGACTTTAGCAATGAGGTGTGGGTACATACATGGGTACAGCGTGTGTCAGTTGCATTTTAAAGCAATCTTGTGAAGAAAATAGTACGCGCTTCCAAAGTGTGTGTCCTGAACTACTTACCCAATCAAACTTTTGAGCGTCACTGGACACTAGATTTACAATGTTGCCGGACGTTGTGCCATGGAGTGCAGCCGTGCTGAGTTTAAGTACCTGGAAATAAAACAAATATATTAATGATAACAAGAATTCACATTTGCCGCCCCTCCCTCCAATCAGCCGGGAAAAAGTAGCAAAGTATTTGGAGCGCTCACACGTTGTAATCAATTACTGCCCATACTAATGCATACAGACCACCTGTGTAAGATACCAGAATCCTCAATTCTTGAGGTGCGGAATCACTTTCAGACGTAATTGCAACAGCCCTTCTTTGGATTTCTGAAGATAAAAAAATTGCCAGCTCTCCTTGTTCAAGGAAACATTGCAATGTCAGTTCAACAAGAAGAGTTTTCGATGCTAGCTGTATGTTAACGTTTCTAAGTGATTTAGAAAACATTGAACATTACATGTTGAAATAGGAGACAAGTAGTGTACCCAAGACAAAGTTAAAAAAAAAAAAGAGTAATGCTACTTTCAGGTTTGACGTCTGTTTTGCATGACATAACGCTCGCAGCCATGTATACAGGTTACTTCACAACTAAGTACCCCTTTCAGCCCCCCTAACTCACCTTTTTATAGACAAGACCAGTGCATGCAACCCTTATTCTCATGCCATAAACCTGCCGCATAAAGGAGTATGGCGCGTTGCTCATGCTGGACAGAAAAGCACACATGCTAAGGCCAGAAGCGTAAAGGCATGCATCCCTAGTTGAGATTGGTGAATCCTGTACAAAGTAGCGTACAAGTTGGCCAAGGAGAATCGGCTGAGCCAGTCTAAGAATTTCCTGCGAAGAGGAGTTTATTAAGAACTTTATTTGATGAACTGATGAACATTGGATCATGGATCACGTCTTTTTACAGTCCGCCGCCATAATTACGTTCAACTCTAGGTTAATTAAAATTGTATTTGTCAGATAGGCAAAGGTAGGTAGGTAGATTAAAATCGGATTTGTCATTTGTAAGAAAGAATGTCTATTTTCTGTTTGTATCAAAATTAAAATCGATAAGATCATTTACATATCTGAAATGAAGACGAAGTGGTGAACTAACAGGCATTTGACTAGTGTTGGGCAACAATGTGCATCTGTAGATGAGGAAAAACTTGGTAAACTAAGAATGGTCCTGGCTGCCTTGTTTTTGTATTAAGTGTAGCTCACCCAGCTTCACCCTTAACGGTAGCATAACCCTTATCACCCCAGCTAGTATCGGCGTAATGCAAGACAGTTTGGCTTTCTCCCCAAACTATCAACTGATGTTGCCCTCGCTCTTTATACGGACAGGGTTCTAGATAAACATGATAACGGAATGTTGACCAGGGAGCGTTTCCCGACCTCTCGAAGAAGACTTTTGATGTCGTTCATGACCTCCTGTTAGCAAAGTTGAAGTACATCGGTGCTTGTGATAACGTAGCCGTATGGGTTAGAACGTATTTAAAGTGATTCCACTTTTTACTGAGACTTATCCGTTGGTATCCCTCAAGGAAGCATTCTCGGTCCTCTCTTGTTCTTGGTTTGGTCTATATCAAAAACCTTCCCATCCACTTGAAACATTGTAAAATGATCTACGCCTTACTGGCTTACATAGGCATCAAAAAACTAGTTTTGCTCAATCGCGCGCGTAATAAAAATGTTCTTAACTGACTCTCAGCCTAGGTAATGTTATTAGTATGTTCTTAAATTTTAGTTAATTTCAGCCTCAACGTTGTTATAAAAAAAGGTTCTTACATATAAAAAAAAGTGTATTACGACGTAGGTTATTCGTGGTATCCGACTGGCGGTGATCGTCTTTGACTGTTTCTGGTTATTCATTCATTAGGCGATTAATAGCGTTCCTTTCTAAGCTCCTCCATTTTCTGGGTTAGCGCAACCAACTCTATCAACTAGATATTGTCTTCATCCTTTTCTCATAAACAATGACTTCAAACTTTTGGATCCTGCCGATTTTGCCAAAATGTGACCAGATTTCAGATTTTTTATTTATGCACTATTTCAAAAGTTTACTACAAAAGGAAATTACAACACATCACAAAAGAAACATAAAGACCATAAAGAAAACATTAAATTACATAAATATCAAAGGTAAAATGTGCGCAGTGACCAAAGGAGCTTAGGACCGCTTAAGCCTGGTTACACGTACGACGCAAGCATAAGCATAAGCATAAGCGGCCGGGCTGCCTTTTGGCGCGAGATTTGATTCCAACATGGCGGAAAATGGCAACGCATGAGTAACTAGAATGTACGCTGACAACTTGTCACTGTTTTTCAGTTGCCTTTCCTTGCGCTTGTGCTTATGCTTGCGTCGTTCCGGTTTACACGTACGACGCAAAGACGCAAGCACAAGCACAAGCACAAGAGAATGGAAATCGTTCCATTCTCTTGTGCTTGTCCTTGCATCGTTGCGTCGTACGTGTAAACTGGAACGACGTAAGCATAAACACAAGCGAAAGCACAAGGCGCTTATGCTTGCGTCGCACCGGTTTACATGTAGGTTTCTTGTGCTTATGCCTATGCTTGTGCTTATGCTTGCGTCGTACGTGTAAACCAGGCTTTAGGCTTTCGAGTTGGTCACTGCCACGTGCAGCTAACTGGCGTATAACGTACAACTAACTAGTAGCACAGAACAAAAGACAAGAATAATAGGAATGCATAGAATCATACTACAATTTTTACATAAAAAACAAAAGAAATGATTATTAACAGTGAGGGCAGAGAAATCAAATACTCACTGGCAATTTGTAGAAGCTATTTTACGGTTTAGATGTTCGTGTTGCTATGCAAACAACGGACAAACAAATCCAGTCAAAAGCAATTTATTAAGCCAAAGCAAACGAACTAGAGAAGAAAGGGTGAAAGCAACTTCACGAACAATGTCACGAAAAGAATGTGTGACTTGGAGTGCGTGACAAAAAGGAGAAAATAGCTAAACGGAATAACTAACATTGAAAAGAAATCGAAGCAAAGTATCACTGAGCCAAAAGAAGTTTATCTGGTCAACAAGTGCCATTGTATGACAACTAAATGGAACATACGATGGATATGGCAATCCTCTCCTGGAACTTCACCAGAACCGAAGGTGAAAAGTCCACCTCGTCAAAATTTTAGTGAATGCCTTTGGCAAGAAAAGGTCTTGCCACAACTGTTCAAGCTGCGACAAAGAGAAAATGAGGGCCGCCCAACCATTGTCCCACAATCTACAATATTGTTTGGATCCTTCTTTGAAGGTTGATAAAAAGGCTGCGTAAATCCACACAAGATCCAGAGGGATAAGTTGTAAACTGCGCGCGCATCCATCCACTTCTTTCCTGGACAGCAGAGAAGAAGTTTGCACTGGTCAGAAGGGCAAAAAAGCCACCAGGATGCCTCACAAGAGTAGATGAAGTGTTACTCCTCTACAGCTGTAAAGCTCCTTGTCAAACTCATTAATAATTCAAAAGCCAAAGACAGGAAATCATGCACCGTGACGTGTTTGGATGTCTGATGAAAAACTCCTCGCTTTTGCATCCTTAATTTACCCTTCAAAATCAGTTCGTTTGAGAAGTCATATCAAACACTCTCACAGTGTTTCATCACAATATCAAAAACCTCGAAGTTCGTCAAAAATACTCCGCTACGCGTCGTATTTTCAACTCTCTTCTCGGTGTTTGATATGTGATGAAACAGTGTCTCGTGTTTGATATACATGTATTACTTCAGTAAGTACCAGATGTGCTCATAAAATAACAACATTCAATGGAGGAACTGGTGAAAGCAACGAACAGCCTAAGGCCACAGAACAAAAACCAGCAAAACCTCAAAGTCGACCAAGCAAAAAAAAAAAAAAAAAAAAAAAAAAATTGCAAAATCGGAAACGCGGACCAAACCTACAAGAAGGCCAAGCTGTCAAACACTTGCTCCCCTCCTGACACAGAGAGCCTGGTGACAAAAGGGGACAGCAATGGCTCACCTCGATTATGCAATAGAGGTAACTAGCAGAGACAACGATAAGTGAAGGATAGTGTGTGTGTGTGTGGGGGGGGGGGGGGGGGAGATAGATGGAGTCCAGTTCCGAAGTATACCACTATCACAGAAAGCTTCTTCCACGCGTACTTCTCTCCTTAAGGCAAAACTTTCTTGTTCATAAGCAGCTGGTTGACGTTGACCGCAGCCAATGAATTAGATATAACTTAGGAGGCAAGGTCGAGGGGAATATGTCAAGGGAAATATATTAACATGTTACCGAAGGGGAATATTTTCCAACATTTTGCTATTTTATGGGCTACTGTTTCAGTCCCGCTAACGCTTTCCCCATTACCACTAACAGCTTTTCTGACAGTTGTTAACCGGCAGGGTTTATTTCATATAATTACTTGGAAGAACAAAGGGAAATGAGCCAGGTTTAAAATAATAAATAATTAAAATTATTATCATTAAACATTAAGACTTACATGAAGAAAAGCTAACAGTCCTAACAGAGAATATCCACAGCCAAAGGCTCTAATTATGGCCCACAAAAAGCTGGGATGTTTGCCATGCTCCTTTGCATTGTGTATCTCCTTCTCCCATTCTCTGAAAACATGAAAAGTGAACATTTTAGAGCGCACACATGTCAAAATAATACATAAATTACTGCCATGAGAATAACTCGAAATGCTCCAGCATTCTTCATTTCAACTACTAATATTACACAAGTCTATGTGGTGATCAAGAGAGATGGTAAATTCTAAGCTCTGAGTTTTGAAGAAAGGCAAAGAAAAGGGTCAAAGAAAACAATAGAGGTTATTTCATGGTTGGTAAGTGCGTATAATTTTTATTCACCAGTCACGCGAGTTGTAAAGAATCGCAAACTCAGTCACTCGCTACGCTCGTTCGTTCGTTTGCGATTTTTAACAACAAGTGAACAAGAATCGTACAAGAGAACCAACCATGAAGTAATTTGTTTATCATATAATTACTTAGATTAATTTCTTCAAAAAAAGTGAACAATGAAACTTCTTCAGACCATACAGACATAAAGGAGTTTATTTTGCAGGTACTGAGATAACAGTATGACCTTCAAAATACAAATAAATAACATGCAATGCTCAAAAATCAATCAGCGACAAATAAAGACACCAGTACAAGTAATGAAGTAAATTGTTCCGAAAATGTCGAATGGAAAGGTGGATAATGAAAACAAAATCGAGTTCCGTTTCTTGAAATAAACAGATGAAAGGAATCACACGAATGAGTTCTAAATCCTGAAGCGCATTTAAACTTAATCCGAGTCTGAGTTGTTGAAAGCCCTTAACCTTTTGTATTTTTTTGAGGAGTGATTGTCCGTAACATTTAAGTTTGGAGATTGATTCAAGCTATTTATTGAAATGCTTACATGCCCACCATGAATAACAAAAATTCGTAGAATGTCTTCTTATTGTTTGTTCGATTCCTCACTCGATGAACAAGTACAAATTGAAAGGTTTGTGCTTTCACCAAGATAGTAAACCTACTGCTTTCTTATGCTTTTTCTTTCCTACTCGTGATTGTAATGACCACTCTATTTTCGACCTTTGATTAGCACATGTGCGATTCAAACGGGATCATGTCAGCTCGTGAAGTTCAGTTCTTTTCCAGCAATAAAGCTCTCAGTTCTCGGTATCGTTGCGGTGGTTTCTTTGAGACATATCATTGGCGATGAGAATGGAGTGAAGTAGGCCATGGTGCTTTTGCTTCTGATGCTTGATTGAAGCTTTTCAAATGCTTCGTTTTCTCACGGTGTGTGCGTTTCTCAAAGCTCCCGAAGAGCTTTCGGGCCCGAAAAGTAATTTTCTTGGCACTTTTCCACAGATTGCTGGTCGGTTTTCGTACAATCTTGCAAAACTAAAAATGTGTCAGTTTCCTTTCAAAATTGTCCAAAATTAAATTTTATATAGGAATGAATTTTGTGCATGTCTAATAGTTTTTCGCGTCCGAAATCTCTTCGGGAACTTGAGAAACGCACGCCTTATCCCCATTTGAACTTGTTGTTGTGGGTCAGCTTCCACACTGGGGTAGTCAGGGAAGAATATCTAGGAATAAACTTTGACATCATGCCCAAGAAGC
>NW_028145430.1:3890000-4052500 GCF_977016875.1 Pavona decussata | reverse complement strand
CAACAGTGTTTTTTTCACGTCAATTGCTGTTTCACTATCATTTAGCATTTTCTTCAATTTCTCGTAGTCTTTCATTTCACTGGTTGGTTTGGGAAGGCGCTTCTCAAATCGCACTCATCTCTTTCACGCCTCAACTTATGCGAACATCTTTCTTGTGGAGTATTAAAGTATCAAAATTATCATTTTGTTTCTTCGAGCCATTCGTGCCATACTTTCCCTGTTATAAGTTGATCATCCCTTGGCAAAAACAGTTTCGGCGATCGAGTTAACACGTTGAATGCAAGATTCAACCACTTATTTGCCGCTTTTGCTGGGCGTCAATCTTTTCTTTGCCATTTTTGCTGTCTTCAATCGTTTCTCGTTTAGTTCATCCTCGTCGCCAATGACATGTCTCAAAGATAATTATGTCTCCTGGCCTTCTTCAACCCATCCAAACCAATTATTGTCCGCATAGTGGCATCCTACCACGAGGGACTATCAGTCAGGCTATTCCAAGAAAAGAAACAGGCAGTGTTCTCCGACCCGTCTATTTCATAAGCCTCAGTGGCCTTCACTGAGAAGAGATGCAGCCAAAGAGAGAAAGATGTCCTGGTAAACCATATGGCTAAGAACAAATTCTGAATCCCCAAGTCAGATTTAAGATTATCACTGCCCATAAACCTGTACTTCCACTGTTCAACAAGGCAATCATTAAGCTCCCTCCCCACATCGAGAAATGAGCATGAGAATGGGAGATGTTGACTTTGAGCTCATTTTTGAACAAGTAAATGGCACTCGATTTCCTATCAAGACACCTATTACCAGTGACAGGCAGCAATCATGTAGAAAAAGTAGTCAAGTACACGGTCACCACTGAACATGCCGTCGCCATGGACCAAACCCTTACTGATGAGCAACTTCAGAAACTGTGCGACAAGCTAAGAAGGAGCCAGAGATAGCATCCTCCTGTGAAGGGCGACATGAGACCTACACAGTGGATAACCTGATTTTCTGGATGAACAGGATTGTCATACTTGGAAGAATTATGTTGTTTGAACAGAACAAACACTAATAATCGTTGTTATTGACATTTTTTTCCATTTTGTTTGTTTCAGTTATTAGAGCAGGACATTTTTCATGCTTCAGTTTTCTCTAATTCTCGAGTTTTTCTGTAAATTTCTTTATAGAAGAGAACTCTGTCGAAAAAAAGGGAGACTGTGATGTGGACTCCATTCTGGCTTTTGATAAGCGCATGCGCCATACACACGAGATCTTGTCAGCAGGTGTAGTTCAGTTCTTGTTCAGCAATAAAGCTCTCAGTTCTTGGTATTGTTTCGGTGCGTTTTCTTTGAGACATATCACTGATGAAACCTAAAGATTTTTTCAATAAATAGCTAGCACTGTTGCACACAACATATAATAACAATCATCATGGCAGTAATTACAAGTCATTTTTTTTACCTTTCCAAGGTTTCAGTAAGGTTGTCGGTTTGTTCTCTTTCAAGCAATCCATAAAGATCTTCAGCTTGCAAAGGACGCTTAGCTCCAAGGGACAGGAGACTGTTTAGCCACCTTAAAGACAGGCGAACATTCAATGGTCACCTAAACTGTCCTTTAAAAAACATGTTGCATACATATTTAGGCTCCAGGCCAAGTAATTTATGATTATGTTTGCAGTGCAGTTGTGGCATTTATTTAATTCTTTATCAATATTATTCCCTCTAATAAGTAACCATAAGTCACCTATTTTCTTCTATCTTTAAGTTTTTGGCGCATGACATACAAATTATAAAACCATTGGAAAAACATAACTAATAATTATAGCAACAGATGCTTACCAAAATGAAACATATCTGGAGAAAAATGAGGCATGAATCATGGGTGTTGGTATTATTCCAGGATCACTTCCTATCCTGTCCTCATCACCTAACATCAACTCTGTTTCATTCTTTCCTTTATCAAATTCAATGTTTTCTGTGTCATCCAGATTTATGCCAGGGCTTGTCGTCTTCTCATTGCCCATTTCACTGCTAGAGTTCAATTCCATTTTGGATTCCATGTCCTATAACAAAAATCATTTAAACTATTTTTTATCAAAGGTAATTAGAGTAGTATGTAGTACTTGCATAATCAATATCCCATTGGATGGCTGATTAATCCAATCTGTACAGTTTCTTTAGATTCTAGACAAAGTGATTAATGCTCATTCAAATCCTAGCAGTATGTCCAATTTCTGACCCTTTAAAATTGTACATAATTTTAAAGTCTACCTTAATTTTTGCATGCTATGAACCAGGTATATGAAATACACCTCAGATGCACCACAGGGTGGGGTGGGGTGGGGCTGAGCATACTCAAAGTTTTGCATGGAAAATTTAAAGCTAATAAAAACTGTTTGAACATATGAGTTGAAGGATGAAAATTAAGTAAAATATTTGAAGATTGCAACTGAAACTTTTACTGGGGTTTGTACCATACATGCTTTGTAATTTCTGTGCTATTGGATTAATTAGAGAAATGTATTGTTAAGAACAGTTACAAACTTATTCAAATTAAGAAAATTTAAAATTAGGTTTTAATGAGCAAAGTTAGTGAGAACAATTTCCATTGTTTTGAAGTTCCACAGCTATAAATTTTGCAACTTCTTCCACTGATTTTATCAATAATGCACCCAAGAACAATATTATTGAACACATCTATTTGTGGAATCCTTTGTATTAGTTAAATTATGTAAATTAAAAACAGTAGTGGACCCAGGACAGATCCTTGAGGAACTCCACATGTTATTTCTTTTTTGTCCGATAGTTCGTTGTTATAATTAACGCACTGATATCTCTCGGTTATATAACTCTTAAACCAGTCCAATGCAATCCCTCTAATACCATAAAATTCTAACTTTTGAAGTAGCAAGTCATGATTTTCAGTATCAAAAGCTTTAGACAGATCTAGAAAAACCCCAGCTACAAATTCTTTGTTATCTATAGCCGTTGTAATTCTATCTATGAGGTCGATAAGCGGAAAATTTGTTGAGAGATTTTTCCTGAATCCATATTGGTGACTACTGAGTACACATATTTTGTTTAAGTAATTCAATAATCGTTTGTACATCAGAGTGGCTTTCAATATATAAAAATGTTTGTTTTAATAATTTGTGATCAAAATTGGTCAACTTTGTTATTGGTTTAATTTCGTCTATTATTAAGCAGTTATAGAATAATAGAATAAAAACTGTGTTGTCTATTGAAACCTGCCAGCAGAATCTGCTACAGGAGCATTAGAAAGCTACATAGTTAAAAGAGTAATGACCGCCTAAAATGGGCCTATGATGGGGCATTTGAACGGCTGTTTGGTTCGGGAAGGGGGGAATTTGAACACTAATTTTCCAAAAATTCAAATGCCCCCGGGGGGAGGGGGGTATTGAAGCTTCGATTTGACCGGTACATTACTGACATCTGTTTTACTTTTAAGGCAATTCAGCGGAAGAGCTTCTTGCAGATTTTTGATGCTCAAATATTCCATGCCCCAATAGCCGAGAATTATACACACAGCATGTCACGCATACTGATCGCAACGCTTGAAACACATTCATTTTAATTTTAACATATAATAGTAAAATAACTAACAAAATTTCAAATTTCAAAGTGATAAAACTATTTAAGGCAAAGGTTCTCTCTGCAATATAAAGCACACAGGAACAAATTAATTCAAATTAATTGGTCACGATATAATAACATTAAGTTTTGGACTTCCACGGTAAGAATCTCTGATATCTCTTCAGAAATAATAAACGAAAAAGAGGAATTAAAATTAAAATAAAATGAAAGCAAGAAGCAAGCCTGAGGGTCCCCAATAGGTTTTTCGGGATCCGGGATTTGGCTTTTTTAAAGGTCGGGATTCGGGATTTTAGCGGAAAAGAGCGACAATATTCGGGATTAGAATTAGGGACAGGACGCGGGATTTGATGATTTTACGAAGCGGGATGCAGGAAATGTTACTCTAAACAAACCAGATCCGGGAAGTCCGGCGTCGAAAGTGTACAATGAAAATCTATTTGTCAGTGTCCTGAACAAGAAAAGAAATTTACGGGTCCTATGTCTTTACAGATAAAATTTCTTCAGTGCTCCCTGAGTCCTTGAGCCGATCATGAAACCTAACCAAATTCCACAGAACGGCATAAAGGAACTAACTCAAACGGCTCCGAATGATAAGAAAACCTCCATTCGGTAAATTTGAGTAGTTTCCTTCATGATCAAAATCAAAAGGTCAACAGAGAGATCTGACCACATTTTTATCGAAAAGGAAAATCTCTCAGAAACGTACTCAGAAAGTCTAAGGTACATTAAGCAACCAGCGGGAGTCGTGTTTGGCCTGCCACCTTTTCAAATATCTGTTGCAGCCCTACGTTGTGGTACGTGAGTAGCAATGCTCTTCAGACTTTGGTGACCATTACCCCTGACTGAAAAGTTTTCCAAGGATCAACGTGATAAGAAAAGCAGCCCTCGCCATTTAATTGAGAGAAAAAAGAAAGGGAAAAAAAAAAGGAAAAGGAACAAGCTCTAAAAAGAAATTCGGTAACTGACTTATTGACTGACGTGATTTGCGGGTATCTTTGAAAACGTCTTAAGGTGGGGGTAAACGTGAATTTGAATGGAATTTTAAGAGGATTAAAGAAGGGATAAAAGAAAAAAAAATGATTATTGGGAAAGGTTGCCAGTGGACTAACCTGGTTTCCATCTATTAATTATTAACTACAAATTCTAATTTTAAAACTTCACTGAATCTTCAATATTTCTTATTTCTCTTAATTTTACCAATCCTTCTAGAAAAACTATCTCCTCCCAAATATACCCAAAAATCACCCAAAAAATCACAAAATACCCCACAACATAGATTCACGGGATGAGCAGAGAGTTTTTGGATTGCTTGAAACGTGAACGAGATATTTTCATTGAACGGATTTTAAGCGGCGTGAAACTGAACGGCTTTCAGGTTTACCCCGCCTTAAATGAACGATGTCGTCGTTATGGTTTAAAGAAATAGAAGAAATAACCTTACAGTTAATTTCTCTGTGACCAAAGACCAGTGCAAAGCTAAGATCAGTGGGAATTTACATTCAACCGAAAATGCCTTTTTTCGTCGAGGTAAGTGGCTTGAAAAAAATTATGACCTGACCGGGATCGGGATTGGGCTACAACAGCAGTCGGGATTACGGGATTGAGGGAAAATTTTGTCCGGGATGGCGGGATTGAAGAACCCTATTGGGGACCCTCAAGCCTGTTAGGTATATTAAAGTTCATTGTCTCATGCGCGCGTGAAAAGTGAAGTGTCCCTTGCCTCACCTGCTAGAATATATGCCGCTTCACTTTTATGTAGCGAGTCTAGAGATAAGGTTCAGCCGATCACAGCAATGGAACAATGTCAGTGATATTGGTGTGCTTTGAAACAGTGATTGATTCTTACAGAATCATAATTTCAAGGTAACTCCAACAAGCGATGACAGGGCGGCAGGGACAAACCGGACAAACCTCGCCTGTGACGGTGACGTCCTGTGTCACGCGACTGAGCCTCGTCCTCAGGGCCTTCTCAGCGTTTCTTTTCACGTGACTGTCCTGCGAAATCGCGCGAAATCATGATTATAGCCGAGAGGCCGTAGGCCGAGTTGGCTAAAGTCATGGGATATTCCGCAAGATTTAATAGGCAGGATAATTGTTTGTTATTGAACGCTTTGATAACAAAGCACTGTTTTATTACAGAAAAGCTGGAGACGATCTTTATTTTGCTATTGTCCCCTTGACACACGAAATTACGTATATCAGGATCAGTAGCCTGCGTAGCAAGCGTTTCCGTGCTGTTTCCGGTCTTCCTTTGCTCCGAAACAGCACAGAAACGCTTGCTACGCACGCTACAGGATCAGTCGCAGGATACAGTAAAAGCCCCGCGAGTAAGAACCTGTATTTTTCCAAGTTACCCTCAACAGGTTCTTACATAAATGGTGCTTAACAGAAATGTAGGCTATAGAGTGTTTTCATTCACGTAACTACCGGCCATATTGGTTTACTGAAACAAAAGAAAGTATTTGCATAAAAATAGAGGTCAATTCCCAGAGGTTTAGTTTGGGACACCAATATGGCCGCCATTTCTTTGTTTTGGGACACCAACATGGCCGCCGTGACGTCATGTGAAAACACTCTACATAACATAAAGAGGTTCTTACCTCCTTGATAACAAAATACAGTTACTCTCCAGTACAGTGTGAAAACAACATGGCACTTTGAACAGTCCAGCCTCTGACTGACACAGCATTGTCATAGAGTAGTATTTAATTGTTTTACCTAACCAGCCTTAAATTTTCAACTCACTAACTTTATCCCTCAGGCATCAGTGATCTCCAGGGCCGAAGCCAGAAAAAAAATAAGGACTGAGGCAATATCCATGATTGAATTCCCCGCCTAGCAAGGTATGGTCTTTATGATGATTACGTTTAAACGAAACACTGGGATCAAACCTTATTTGACAAAAAGTCCGCTAAGAGCCCTTAAGGCCATCTAGATCTAGAGATCGAGGTGACTCTTTTTTTGGGGGGGGAGGGGGGGGGGTTGAGGGGGCTATTTAAATGCTAGTTTAAGGGCTCTGTGTTCTTGTGTGCGGCTGTTCAATGTGTTTGTTGGCGGTTTGTTTCTATAAGAAGGCCTTAGATAACAACGAGCTAAACCAGGTTTGCCTGACCAGAGGTTTTGTGAAAAAAACCTGGTCTCGGCCGTTGAGAATTTTCGTTTCTAAATGGCAACGAAGTTAGCTGTTAAATGCCAGCGCGATTCGCCTCTGCCCACTAGCATCCGACCGCTGTAGAGGCTCGAGCAGGTCCACAGGGATTTCGCTATGGACATAGGTTAATGCAAGGCTATTCAGCCTGTTAGAGACCATCGTTGAATGGCACCAGGTCTTCAACCAGTGGATAGCGCTTAAGCTGCGCTCGCACGAACAGCTTCCTGTACTTAGTGGCGCTGCCGTCTGTCCGGTTTTTGCCTCTACAACTTCTTTCCGACCATCTCCGGTGGCTTCTTCACTGACACCACCATCTCTACTAGATGGAATGAAAGACAAAGTTGCTTCGCTGGATACTAGTAATGCCAAAACAAGGTTAAATTCTGGTTCGATTATTGAGAAGAACTGAAAGCATGTTATGAGAGCAACTACTTTCCACTTTCTTTGAAAAAAGCTGTTGATAGAACGCTGCATTTTCTTGATAGATTTTTCTCACTCAGATCAGAGAAGACAGGACACTCGAGAAATGACGGAAAAACACATGAAAACAAAGCAGTTTTCTTTGGGAAGCCGCTGCCTAGTTAGCATGAATTTTTGCTTAATTTTTCTGTAATTCAAAGCACTGCCTGATTGGCGTTATCATTCAACATAATATCATGTTGCGTTAACATTATTTTTTACTTATTTAACTGTTTGTGAATTTGTCAACAATGACTGAGGCAAGTGCCTCGGTTTGCCTCATACTGGCTACGGCCCTGATCTCGGAATACGCCGTTTCTTCTTCCAAGTCTTCAATCCATTCCTGCCACGCTAGCCCAATTTCAATTTTTTTTTCCCGCATGTTTGATCTTGAATTTTTCCCGACGCTGAGCACTCGTATTTCTAATTTAATCAACGCGCTGGTGGCTCCTTGTTCAGCTGCATGGCATGATTTATCGATCTCGGCCATTGACTTCTTGCTATTCCCCCGCGTCAGTCTGAAGATAACTAAACCCATCTTTTAAAATTGTCCAAAGTCGAGTTCAACCGTAAATAAATCAGTTGTGCTTACATTTAAAAGACTTAGTCCTGGTTACTTGTCTTGTCGAAAGACAGTCCACTCGGTGTAGGTAACATTAAAAAGAGCTGTATTTTTTTTGTCTGACTACTTGTATCATAAGTTATTGCACAATTTAAGTCAATTAGACCTTTTTTTTTAAGTTTGATATATAACTGTATAATCAATTTTTTACCTTAACTGTATATTATTGCCTCTGAAAATCCTCTTTGGGGATGTATGTATGTATGTATGTATGTATGTATGTATGTATGTATGTATGTATGTATGTATGTATGTATGTATGTATGTTATGATGTTGTAGCATACATTATCCCCAAACATCTTGTATACATTTTGTATTGAGACTGTTGCATAAATTAGACCTCCCAGTCATGCGACCTGTTTCTATCAGTCACTACCATTTGCATAAATTGTCCCAAGTGAGACTACAATATTACTTGTGTATTTGTCAAAAGCAGCAGCCAGTTCAAGGACGAAAGTAATAAAGAAACTAAGGTAAGGATCAGAAAAGACAATAATAGAAATTAATAATAGAGTAATGAAGGGTTCAGTCATTTTTATGTCTTTTGGAGTAAAGTCGTGGCCTTAATGCCACTGGGGTGCTCAGCAACCTGTTTCACACTGGGAACAGCCAGAGTGTTCCGGGAGCCCATGACATGAGCTCCCGCAAGAGTTTAAAAAAAAAAAAAAAAACCTGACAAGCTTAATGCGGGCAAACGAGAGCTTTGTTAGGGTGATAAATAAGGATTGTAGTTATTTTGAGACATGCAGCAATCACAACTTTCACGTTTCAGAAAGATTAAGCTTTTATTGAACCGTGTGCTTTTTCAGGCTCCAGGCGATCTGTATACATGTAACTGGGGATCAGTAGGGTTATTCTTCTTTACAACAATGCGTTACACTTTTGGGAATAGGCTTCCGAACAAAATGAGAACTGACTAAATTCACTATGGCTTGTTCACAGATTTTGTGCGTTCACACGCAGCCGTATACTGACTTTTCGCCACCCCCTGCTGGCACAAATGGAAGGCCCGGGGGAGGCCCTGATTAACAGCTAAAATTTTAACTGGATGGGAGACACGCCTAGTTTCCATTATCGAAATAAGCCAAGGAGAGGGTAGTGGCAATTCCCGCGTGTTTTATTCTGGCGTTTTCATTATTCTGGCATTATCTTGAACCTGCCGAGTAACAGGTTAACACAAAGTAAGGCCAAACTACAATACACCCTCAACCCTGAAAAATACCAGTTTATTACAAAAATAGTAACGCATTACACAGTTTACAGAAACCTGGTATTGAATTTTATTTGGTCCACAAAGCAGAGGTTTAAAATGAAGCTTCTGGCGTTTGTTTAGAGTTGAGCGAAGACAGTTTTACCATCCTGGTATTCTACTTTGTGCTAATACTACGTACAGCTGACGAAGAACCTTATCAGTCTTTTCTAAACACTTTTTCAAACCCAGAGTTTTAAAAGCCACTACCACTGCTTCGGTCCCAAATAAACATCGAGTTCTACATAAATACCCTGTATATAAAAATTAATATTACATCTCGACATTAAATAAGTTATATTTTAAAATTTTGTTAGAATTACATAAATGCACGTTTCAGTCAGTTCATCAGGTGAGAATCATTGGATGATTTTTGTGATATCCTGCTATCTCTGCTTCAACTGATAAATCATACTGACTTTAAAATGAAGAAAGGGATATGGGTGAAATAATGCGGAGAGAGCTGACAAACCATTTTTTCCTTGCCTCGATAACAAACAATTTGAAGACGTTTGCCAACTTCGTCTCTAACTGGGTGGATTGGCCCCAGTGGCTCTATAAATCATATGTACTACTGAGGGATTTTTGACACCCTGCCACTGACGGTCTCAATCAGCAGATCTCCAAATGTTTGTCTTCAGTGATTCCATAGTTCTTCTTGTTCTTCTCAAACAACTCTTCTAATGCTTTAATATACTGTGAATGTAGTTTATCTACCTCCTCTGGCAAAGGACTCTCAACTTTTGGGACTTTGATGGGTGCACCAACTAAAACCAAAACATAGGTGGTGTATTAAAACAGATGAATTGTACTTTAGTACAATCTACCATCCACCATTTGCAATGTTTTCATAACAATGACTTGTGCTTGGTGCTGTGCCATTGACGCAATGGGAAAGTTTAAGAATAATGCTTCAAATACATGGATGATGTTAAGTTATGTTTTCCACGATGGTCAGTTTTGGGCGTTCAAACAGAATATTTGTTTAGATTCTATTGTTGGCCTTCACAAAGCTCTTACTGGATTTAGTTTAAAGCTTATTTGGCAACTATAAACATTATGTTTCAGCTTTTCAGTCAAAAATCAAATGGATTGAATTACTATTTCCATGAACTATGAACGTTTGAGTGACATTATTTCATCAAAGAAAATTCTACGATTTCATTCGACAAATGAATCCAAATCCTAAGGTAGTTATTAAGCTAAGGCTTTCTGAACAGATGTTCTACGAAAAAGAACTGTGGGACAGCCCAGACGGACACTTAACAAGCTCTCTGTTAATACCCAGTTCCCTCTCTGTAAATTATATGCTTGCTGAGAATCATGGTAGTTGTATTCAGTTGTATTCATAATGATGCATATCTGGCCATTTTCTGTTCTTCTAATGAGCCTACAGTACTGATGTATTCCAGGTGAGAAGAATAAGAAAAGTTAAACAGTTTATTTATAACTGTAAAAACAAGCTTAGGAAAAAAACAGTTGTGCTTGAACACATAATTTTATGCATGCTGGATTTGCAATATGTC
Source organism: Pavona decussata (assembly GCF_977016875.1). Lineage (NCBI taxonomy): Eukaryota > Metazoa > Cnidaria > Anthozoa > Scleractinia > Agariciidae > Pavona > Pavona decussata. The sequence goes on along the minus strand of NW_028145430.1, from coordinate 4,041,899 downwards.
ATACAACTACCCTGAGGCTCTGGAGGTGTATTTCATAGCATCAAAGGGCATTTTACTTTTTAACAACTCTTTGCCATCTTCTTGCAACTTAATTAATTAATGGTTTCTTGACTGGTAAATCAAATTGCAATGAAAATGTGTGGCAGAGTTCTTTTAAATTTCTTTAAGGCCAAAGTTTCCTTAAACATTAATACACATGCAGACGTGGTATCACTAAATTTCATCACAAATGTAATAATATTGATATCACTTCATTAGCTAATTATACATACATTTTAAAGTAGGCACACGTAATCAGGGCCTCCCCTAACTCAACCATGTAATTCCCCCCTATTTCAACCCCTGCAAAGATAAGCACAAATGACCACGCAACAAACAAATGTTCATCTCTATATCTGGTCTAGACTAAGCGACAACCTTGTAGGTTTGAAATTTAAGGCCTTCATTCACAGGAAGTTTAATGACTTATAATGGCAACTCTTTATTGTAAAATAATATAACTGTTTACTGTAACATGCAATTAATCAAATAATAAATAAAGCAGACTAAACTTACAAACAGTGTAAATAGGTCTTCTGTGAGGCAGTAGGCCAAAAGTGTACTGAAAGACACCACGGCCACGAAAGAGTGGAGGTGCAAATCCCATCAGTTCTTTCACCTTTGTTTGCCACTGGCGCAGTGCAGAGCCAGGCGGGTTACTCACTTGATCATACAAGTCATTTTCTCCAAAGGAAAATACAGGAACTAAAGAAGCTCTGAAAATTGTCAATAAGATAATCATGACTCACTTAGTAACCCACTCACTTTATCCTCATTTAAATGATGTTTTAATAATTTTTGGCATGGATGTGAGTAGCATTAAAGCCATCATATTGAGCATAACTTCTGAAAGTGACTGCATACCTGGCAACCCATGATAAAGAAAAATCTGGAGACCCAGGAAAAAAAATCCGGAGGTTCAACAAAAAGTAGTGAGATTCTATTTTTTTTCCCGATCAGGACTATACAAACCCTTTTTTGCCATTTTGATCCGATTGCCTTCCCGAGCCGTGTATGTCGCATGAACGTACAAACGCTACTGGGAAACTTAGCATGGAATCGAAGTTCGGTTAATGGTTAATTTCTGTCTTCACCACGAATAAAATTACTAGTAGAGGCCTAGGAGCTAGGCAAAAAACGGTAAACACAAACACAAATCACACAGTTTAGTGAGTACAGTGTTCTCCTTTATTAGTTGATCACTTTATGGCACCAGCATTCTCCATTTATTTTCCAATTTTATTCAACAAGGTTATATTTCATTTCAGTATGAGATTTCCCCCAAAACCGTGAGATTGGGAGTCTTGTCGTGAGGCTGTGAGAAAGGATAAAAAATTGTGAGACTCACGGCAGAATCGTGAGAGTTGGCAGGTCTGAGTGAGTCAAATCAAACAGAGCACACATTTACCAAAAGTTATTTTCTGTGTCAATCACTGTAGATGTTCCTTACTATACTGCAGAAAAGAGAATCACAGGCCTTAACAGACTTAAGTGACATAGGGACTGGAATTTTAAAATGCACGTTTAAAAATGTGCCTACCTGACTCCAATTTTCAACAGATAAAATTCTAGGAATTCCTGGGATTGTTATCCAAGCTAATCCAACACCTTACCAGAGCTTTTAGTTCCTTGGAATTCCTAGAAATTCCATGTTCCAATAATATTATTATCACAGCAACATTCTTAAGAATAGGCTCCTTTCGAAATATTAAAATTCAGCTTGAATGTGAGGCCTAGGCTCTTGAAAAAAATCAAATGAGTGCATTCTTATTTTTTATCTTAATTTAGCAGTACATCCCTTTAGAGGCTAATTATTCCTATATCAAGTTTCCATTAGTGTCTGGACTAATACCACCTTTTTAAAATAATATTGGATAAAGAATTGTCTCCTGCAGGGTGGCCAGAGAATCAACATGCCTTGAGGTGACAAATACTGATATGAGCTTATAAAGAGTAACCCTTCCCCTAATAGCTAGTGAGTGTCTGATTTTTCTTTAGTTCTTTAATCATGGAGGACCCTCTTGCAAATCACTTGACTACAGTGAAGCTTGCATCCTCGTGCAGTAAAGGTTATTATTCATTGCTGTTGTCATCATTATTATTGTATTTATTGTGATGATGATGGTGATGATGATGGCAGTGAGAAATTGACAGGTTGCCCAGGTGCGTGACATATTAAGAAATGTATAATTATCATACACATAAGTTGGGTGTAAATAATAGCCAACTTTGTAACAAAAATGGTTCTCTACATACTCTAATAAAACTAATAATATAAATGTAACCTCTATTTAAAATATGTCAATTGTTACAAAAGTGCATGTTAAATAGTACCAAAATAGGTAAAGATTGCTGGGGTGGATCTAGGATAATATAGAAAGGGGTTCAAATAAATGACAGCGGATTAGGTGGGAGTATCTAGGGGGTCTGTGGGCCTGTTCGTCTGGAAAATTTGAAATTTTAGTTCTTGGAAATGTGTTTTCCAGCATTCTGGGAAGCAAACCAAAGGGTTTTCATTACTGGAAATTTAAGCAAACTTTTGCTTCAAGGAAAAAAATTGATAAAAAGATCAACATTTGTAGAGGAGCATTTCAGTTTATATAAACAAAATTAATCTATGCATGCCGCGGGAGTTGAATTCATGCTGATGGTTTACAAACTTATGTTTCACAACATGACAGGAAATGTGGCCAGACAAAATGTCTCACTTGGCTTGGTGCGATGCTGAACACTGACAAACAAGAGTAACGTGAATAAACTGGAATAACAACAAACGTTTCCAATTGGTAAAATTAACACGACAAATTTTCAGTTATGGTTTTATCAAATGACAAAAAAAGGTTTTATTTACCTGTTTAACTTATTTTGTAATTTTTACTAAGTTTTTTAGGGGGTTAGACAGAATCCCAACAGCCCCCCCCCCCACCCAATCTGCTCCAGCGATAATTTCCATCAGGTCTTAATGGCCTCCGATTGACGGCTTGTTTTGCATTATTACAATACTGATTTCTGTAATAACCTGAAAGGTGGGGGTCTGCAAGGAATTGACCCAATTACTCCAGAGCTTACTGTTAAGTAATCTTCCTCATCCACATCCTTTCAATCTCCAATCTGAGGTAGGCGTAGTTTTTTATCTTTTCAAATCCCTTTTGGACTATGTTACCATCTCAGAGAGTGCAACATCAAGAAGGAAACACTAATCTACCTTCTTGTCCTCTGCAGTGACGTTTGATTCTTTGGTCTTGTCTGGATAGTTATATTTTTAAATCCATACCTAGACTTCAAGGAAGGTTCCAGCATACCCTGTCACACCACCTCATGAAATCTTCTTTTATGCAAGCATTTGGCAAAAGCTTCTCCGATCATCATTGTGCACCAGTCAATCTTAGCCCCATGACCCCTGGGATATACCAGGGATTGGCTCAATTAAAAACACATTGGCAACTGGGGCGGGATAATTTTAAAGCCTTTCCTTACCATATTTTTTGGCCCATTTCTCCGAAACAGTAAAGAAAAACCCAGCCTGCTAATGTAATATGCTGTTTAAAAGGTCTTGATGAGTGTAATTCATTTCTGAAAATATTTCAAGAAAACTGAAGGAAGTCAGTTCTGATAGAAATGGCTTTAAAACATGAAAAATAAAAATTACAAAGTTTCACTGATCAACTCATGTGATAGGTATACCTCAAAACTGCAGCTTATTTTGCAGCTTTTAATGCATGGACGACTCTGAGATATGTGAGAGTCTGTAAATGCATTTAATGAAAGCATTTAACAAATCACAGGGGTAGTAAAACCACATCATAGATACCAGAGGGTACCATTGTTTTCTTTGAAATGCAAAGATCTTTCCAAGACCAATTTGATGACAGAATTTCACTGTAATTGAGCAAATACTGACCAAGTTATGTGTTGAGGACCCACCATAGTTGGTCTTAGGCAGGAAAGGGTTAACAAAATGTCGGTTTGACCAGGCCATTGACCGAAAGCGAACAACAGTGGGGATTTAACATGAAGAAACATTAAGCCAAATCCATGTCCTTCTAATTTTTATGTGATTTTAAATAAAAACAGTCACAAAAGTTTCCATCAATTATGCATGGGTATGTGACTATTAGTTTAATTTAATGAGATAGATAATTAAATCAATCTTATTTTACCAGACGTTTGAGTTACAGCAGGTACACGCACTAGGATCGGATTGGAATTTACTCACTCAAGATGGTCTATTTTGGGTCCTATTAGTAGCACGTTAGCCACGGTTTTGTGTCCTTATCCAAGAAGACTGGATACACAGGTCGAACAACCCCAAGAGGAGACTTTAACTTGAATCCATAGGTTAGAAGTGAGCTTGTTATATGTGCTGAACCACCTGTGCCGGTTTGATACGAAACCAAAATCGACAATGTGCTGACAATTTAAAAATTTTAATGAAAAATCTTATGATACCACGCTTAACGTTACGTCTGTCACAATGTCGATTTTTACCAACAAACCCAAACTGACTTGTATTTTATTTGGTTCTGAAGTACACTACCGATGCCCTCCTGACCACGGGAGCGGGGAAATGAGTGGTGTTTTAACATCAGGCCAATGTTAAATTCCCCGCTACGTCTGGGGGGTCGGGGGGCCGGGTTGCAATTGACTGATGCATTATCACTAAATTTTATTATCATCGTCATAATTCCGTCATAACGCTAGTTAGACTTACCCATTACGTAAAGCTACTTTGACGAACCCTTTCCTGTCCTTCAGTGTCAATTTGAAGTTTCCAGGCCGAGCTTCCAATGACTCTGCTGCTCCTCCAATAACAATGGCGGCGGAATGACCCGGACCCATATCACGCAGAATACATTCTATGCTGCTCTTATCAACTGAACACGCACCCATCGCCATACAATAGTCTCTGGTAAAAGGGAACTTGAAATTCACTGACAGAGTCAGCAGATGAGGATAGATCCCGGGAAATTTTTCTGAGAAGCCGGTTTCCTCACCGCAGAAATTGCCTATCGCCCCCATCCCAATAATTCCGTGCGGATGATATCCAAAAATGTAGTTGTCTTTGGCATCTAAGTCTGCGGTCTTAACAAGATGAATAGGGAAGTATTCGCAGTAATATTTCCAAATCTTCCATCTTCTTATAAACTGGAAAGAACGTCCACCACGGCTTGGAGTTCGAGAATCCAAGATGAAGGCCCAGCCGATGTAAAGTACAGCAATAATAGCGGTGTATGTGTGCAAAACCAGCAGCGCCAGCAACAAACAAGTACCCAAGATGTGTCCAAATAGAAACATGTACACTTGGCACATCACAGCTAGCGTCTGAAATCGCCGCTTGATTGGGATTTTTATTGGGGCCCACTGCACCATTTTCGACATACGAAGAAAAGTCCGTATTAATTAACCTAATGTCCAATGTTTGTACTTGGTGTGATGTATAGCAACATTTTGTTAAGAACCCACGTGCCAGCTCTTTCAGCCAATCAGATTTGGGTTAGCTTTAACTTACTCCACAATCGTGCACGAAGAACATGGAAGAAGGAGTATTTTCGAAGTTTAACGTTACGTTCCCTTTGATAAATATATTGATATCTATATTAGATCGGGGGATTCGTTATTACTCGGGCCGTAAGGCGGACCGAGTTGAGGTTTCGGTTAGCCTCCCACGCAGACGTTCTTAGGGGTTCGTCACGCGTTCCTGCCCCACGAACGTTCGTGGGGCAGGAACGCGTGACGAACCCCTAAGAACGTCTGCGTAGGAGGCTAGGTTTCGGTAGCATTATCAAATTCTTTTTTCTCTTTGGGGTCGCGATGGGCCGAGAGATAAGACTTCGGGCCACGAATTATTGTTCTCGGTCTCGTTTTCTGTACTCGAGTGGCACGAGTAAAGTTTTCGGTGGCGTTATCAAATTCTTCGCGTTCTTTGTACTCGGGCCGTGAGGCGCCGAGTTAAGTAATCGGGGAAGGGGAGGGGGGGGGGGGGTCCCGAACTCCCTCAAATTTTTTCGCTTCCTATTAAAGCTCCCCCTCCCTTTCCCCGATGTTTTCTGCGAGTCACTATTCTTTCGAATCAAAACATTTGGCGTCGGTTGTGAAGCGTTCGTGAACGTCTCCCTTAGCGCAGAGAGGGTTCTGGAGTCGTTAGAACAAAAAGGTGAAGGCACTGATAGCATGTCGAGTGGCGAAGAAAGCTAAAACGTAAGGATTAAAGCCCGTGGATATAGCATAAGAGAAGAGGAGGTAGCTTGAACATGGTGCATTCCGTTTCATCTGATTAGCGAGGGTGACAGTTGTGCAAGAAATCATGAACCTTTGGAAGGTTTGTCGCACGAGCAGCACGCGCATGAATTTAACTCTGCATGATGTAGATGGTGGGTATCGAAAACGCCAATGCGAAATCAAAACAGAAAACTGTAGTGATGTTTTGCAGCTTTCTTTGGGACCCTCGCAAGACACTGCAGAATGGTCAGAAAATTCAAAGAATTCCAAAGATTCGAATGCAGACCTCGCGAATGTTTTACAGAGGAAGAATGGTCATGTCGAATCGAACGATCGATCGCAAGTGCACGCTGAGGAAGAGGGGAAAAAAGAGACAGTTTTTGACTAGCTTTGATTTGGGTGACCACAATAAGACTTAATTTTCCAATTTGAATTTATAGAAATGTAATCAATGACGCGATCGCTATTGTGTCACACTCAGTCCTGCGATGACTGATTCCTCCGCCGGAAAAATCCTGACCCTTCATGGGTTATCGCGCGGAGCATGTTTATTACAAAACGCGAAACAAGGCACGTGCAGAAAAATTGGCGGGCCAAGGAATACATCACGCACGACAAAATCATGCGAACGTACTTGCAATTTTGTCATCAGTTTTTGAATTGGTTCAAGAAGGAAACTGTTTTGTAAAACAAACTTCTTTAATTTGTGCCCTAGCCTGCTCATACATGTTTCATATCGTTGATACATCTGAGTAAAAGAATTTGAGCTTACATGGATAAGTTGATATTAGAGTGTTTATGTCAGTGTATACTAAATAGGAGAATTAGAAATTGTCAATTGTACAGACATTTTTATCCATCGTCGACAAATGCTTCCCCAAGAACCACCCAATAAACAAGATCTTCAACAGACAGACACTAAAACTCAGCTACTTATGCATGCCAAACATGAAAACCATCATCGCATCACATAAAAAAACAGATACTCTATAATGTAGCAACAACCCCAAACCAAAATCATGACCCGAGCTGCAACTGCAGGAAGAAAGCAGAACGCCCACTTGATGGTATTGATGCCTCCAAGCGAACGACGGTAACAACAACTGAATCGTACGTGGGACTGGCACTACACATTCTTCCGAAACGCCAACAGACGCAATGCAACGGAACTATCTGAACAATATATGGACCCTGACGGACACAAACAAAACATTTCTAATTAAATGGAAAGTACTCAAAAAGTTCAAACCCGATAATAACATTAACAAGAAATGTAACCTATGTCTTCACGAAAAGTTTATTTCCGTAGAAAAGATCTTAGTGGCCTGAACAAACGCAATGAATTACCAAGTCCAAACCCCCACAGAAATAGATATGTACTCAAAACCTCTCGAAAAACGTAAAGTAACCGTTTGTATCATGGCACGTGAATTGTTTCACGCCACGAGGATTAGTAATTTATCGCCCAGCAAACGCTTGTTTTAAATCACCAGTTCAAATGATTTCATAAATCCATGCCCTCATATAAATAGATACGTACCCAAAACCTCTTGTATAACGTAACGTAACCGTTTGTATCATGGCACGTGAACTCTCTCACGGCACGTGGAATTGTATTTTATCGCCTAGCAGCTGCTTGCTTTAAATCACCAGTTTTTGATTACTTTATATACTTTACGGTCATTCGTTGAAGTTGCGTGATGAGTGTGGTCAGCTCCTGATCATACGAAACAGAGCTGTAGCAATGAAACGATGAATCACTTCTGGAGCCTGAACTATTTTTTTCCTGGGTGTATATCTCCGTCTATTTCTATCGATTTTGGGGAGTCAGCGATACTGGAATTTATCACTGCTAAAAGATCGTAGACTTACGAACCACGCAGTCAAATATGGCCCGAGTATAAGCTGAAAACAGCTTCTTGTTCTTATTATATTCGTTATTATTTTGGTTCTACGTATATTTAGCTTTATAAACAGAGTTGATATAAAGGTTATTTCGCCACTTTAAAGAACGGGTTCGAGTACCCTTCGTACCCCGGGGGGGGGGGGGGGGTTACTCCCATATATGGGCTATATAGGCACGTGCCGCGAGATAGGGTATGGTTTTTGAGATTCTCAGTCCTTAAATAGGGTATCATTTTTTCCTCATTTATCAACATGTTCCTGCCGGATTAGTCCTTAGATAGGGTAACCGTTTATTTCCAATTTTTACTTAGCTTTTTGCCGCCCCTGAAGAAGGCTAGTATTGTCTAACTGAAACATTGGGCAATAAAATTATTTTAGCTGTCCGATCAGCCTTGCATTTAATTTTACGTTCACTTTCACTCCACTTTCACTTTATTTATTTTTGCCACTTTTCTTTCTTCCATCAATTGAATTTACGTTTTATTCAACATTGCTGATCCTGATCTACACAAAGATCCGGCTACACTTTGCTGCTGTTTGTACAAGTGGTCCCTGCACGATTCAAAAGTTGCCTAAATTGTATCAGTTAAATTGAAGCTTTTAAGCGCCACGTTTTACGAAAAAGAAATGGCTTTTTAAAACTGAAGTGTCCGCTGAAGTATAAGAAAAGCGATTTTCATAGAGATTTGTGTTTATCCGTGCACATCAGCCGTTGTTTGGGTCCCTTGAATAGGGTGTCATTTTTCGGGTTCGGTATTTAAAAAGGGTATCCGTTTTCCTTTCCTTTACCCTTAAATAGGGTCAGGGTTCGAGAACCTTCGCAGCACACCCCTATCGAAAATTTTCGGGAGTAGCCCCCCCCCCCCACCTGGGCCTTCGTGAAAGCGGATGGAAAGGCTATTAAACGCTCCAAACGTCAGCGCTCAAATCTCTTTTACGGTAGCCAAATTACCTTATCAAATTGGTGATAAAATCAAGCGTTCGTTTCTACTCTCCCACCGACGCAGCATCACAGTTTTCAAAAACTTTATCAAAAACCCCGGTCAGTAAATACGAATTGGACGGACTGCGCACTACGGACTACGGACTGGGCATAAAACGTAGACAAAGGATTACGGACTACGGACTGGGTATAAAGTAATGAAGATATAAAATCTTGCTTTATCGCGGTCAACACCTGGATTTTTGATACGTAAGGTCGCACAGCACTGAATCGGGCTCTTGGCAAATGAGGCCATTTTAAACAACTTTTCAATATTTTGAGATATTCAAAATTAAAATATCTTCATTCAAACAATTTTCAACCACTTAAACTCCACGTAACAGTGATATATTGGCAAACGTCTTTTTTTTTTTTTTTAAAAATTAAGTCACATAATTCAAAAGCAACATGTTTTTGGATATTACTTACGATATGTTCCAGTCGCAATTATTCTTATTCCCCTGCAAACCGCCAGACCTCGGTTGTTCTAAAGCCGATTAACGCTAATCCGCGATTAAAAGTTAACGGAGGTTTTCACCTCACTAGTTAAACATGTTTTTAAAGGCTTCTTTTGAGATAAAGGTAAAGAAAAGTCTAAAGGCCATGTTACACGAGGCAATTTTCCTTGCAACTTGCAATGCAATGATGAGGACTGAAAAACATTGCAAGTTGCAGAGGAGATGTTACACACAAGCAACTTGTCTCGCAACGTTGCGAAAAGTAGAGGATAGTTCAACTTCTCTTGCAACTCGCAACGCAACTATTGCAGTTGCAAAATGGGGTGTTACACGTCAAATTTTTCTTGCAACTTGTAACGCAACGTTTGTTGCGTTGCAAGTTGCAAGAAAAATTGCCTCGTGTAACATGGCCTTGAGAAAAGTCAAAGCTGAGTGGGAAAAATCTTTTGGAAAAATACTTATTGGTTAGTAATTAAACTCAATCAAACTTAACGCTGTTATCCAGGATTTGCTTAATCGGGCTCTGGGATAGATGATTACTGCGTCCAGTGGAGTAAATTACGCAATGGACAGTTAAGGCTTGAGACGATTAATGCCTTCCGAACAGATATCCACCCGAGGTGAGTCGTTGAGTGCCCCCCAATTGTAAGTGAATCTCAAAGCTGTGCTATTGTCAGTGTGTGGAAGAACAATTAAGGCGGGTGATCAGAAGATATAAGTTCGTTCAAAAGCGAAAGTTCAATACTGGAGCAGTTAGAAGTTAGATGTTCTTGAATAGGAACAAGGATTCGCACTGCCTTATTTTGTAGTTTCACAGCATAATAAAACTGATTTTAATAGTTATTACCCCACAATAGGGGTAGCAAGGGGGGCGGGGGTTGAGAAATGGGAAGAGATCGTGAAAAAATAGGGGCTTGCCGCCCTATCATAGACGAAGACGTCAATACAAACCCCCCTGCATACCAAAAATACATAAGACACAACCTTCTCCACCTCTACGCCCCCCCCCCTCCCACCCCTCATGTGGTCTTACGTTTTCCCCCTTAATATTGAGCGGACTACTTCCTTATTTACTTGCAGGGCCTCCTGCTGTTTCAACAGTAATTTTCATGACGTTGGTACAATACGTGTTTCCGTTCAGTAATTACTTATAGATTAAAAGTCATTAAAGGTAAAATTCAACTGGTACAAATTCAACCTGAAACACGGCGGAATTGCCACAAAAATTACCAAAAAAACGAATAAGCAAGTTATTTCCAAGTTCTGGCAGCAAGATAACTGAAGGTAAAAACTAAGGAAATGCGTAAAGACAAAGCATAAACAATCTACTGTTACTTCTTAAGAGGGCAATTAACCTAAATTTGAATGAAATTTAAAGAGGTTTTAAGAAGGGACAGAAGAAAGAAAATGATTTTTGGAACACCAACAGACAGTTGATACCCACGCAAGAGCACCCCAGGTTGCTAGTGGATTAACTTGGTATCCGTCTATTAATTATAAACTACCAATTCTAATTTCAAAACTTCACGAAATCTTCAATATTTCTTATTTCTCTTAATTTCACCAATCCTTCTGAAAAGACTACTTCTCCCAAATATACCCAAAAATCACCCAAAAATTTACAAAATACCCCACAACACAGATTCACTGGAGAATGATAGGCTTTTTGGATTGCTTGAAACGTGAATGAGATATTTCCGTTAAAGCCGTGTCAAGTGGCGGAAAAATGGCGTTTAGGTGAATTGCCCTTTTAAGACGAACATTTTAAAGAAAATCGTTGATGTAATCGACATCAACCTAAAAGATGCAAAGAAATCCACGAGTTCAAGACTTCTGCCAGAGTTGTGAATGAAAACAATAATTTTACGACATTATAGGACGAAAACAAGCTTGGCACCTAAACGAGGCTGTGCCTCGTGCACATCTAAGAAAATGTGTCCCACGTGGGAGAAAAAGACGCTGTCGCGTCTTATATAATGTTTTCGGCATCATCAGGTTATTAAGAGCTTCCTCGTGCGGGTGGACCGGTGAGGGTGGGACTCTGCAGAGACTCTGCGCCCATTAACTCTACCCCAATGAGGGGGGTAGGGGGGAGCAGAGACGGGGGAGCATTTTGCTCAAATTTGTTTTTAATTGTTTTTTTTTTTATTGTTATATTAACATGTTAAAAGGCGCGTTTTAACTCGCATCCACTTCAGATGGATGTATCTGGCACTGTAAATTCGATGTAAATCCTTAGAAAGCTATGTTCTTGTCCCCTTTTAAGGGGGCAATGTACCTAAATTTGAATGAAATTTAAAGAGGTTTTAAGAAGGGACAGAAGAAAGAAAATGATTTTTGGAACACCAACAGACAGTTGATACCCACGCAAGAGCACGCCAGGTTGCTAGTGGACTAACTTGGTATCCGTCTATTAATTATAAACTACCAACTCTAATTTCAAAACTTCACGAAATCTTCAATATTTCTTATTTCTCTTAATTTCACCAATCCTTCTGAAAAGACTACTTCTCCCAAATATACCCAAAAATCACCCAAAAATTTACAAAATACCCCACAACACAGATTCACTGGAGAATGATAGGCTTTTTGGATTGCTTGAAACGTGAATGAGATATTTCCGTTAAAGCCGTGTCAAGTGGCGGAAAAATGGCGTTTAGGTGAATTGCCCTTTTAAGACGAACATTTTCAAGAAAATCGTTGATGTAATCGACATCAACCTAAAAGATGCAAAGAAATCCACGAGTTCAAGACTTCTGCCAGAGTTGTGAATGAAAACAATAATTTTACGACATTATAGGACGAAAACAAGCTTGGCACCTAAACGAGGCTGTGCCTCGTGCACATCTAAGAAAATGTGTCCCACGTGGGAGAAAAAGACGCTGTCGCGTCTTATATAATGTTTTCGGCATCATCAGGTTATTAAGAGCTTCCTCGTGCGGGTGGACCGGTGAGGGTGGGACTCTACAGAGACTCTGCGCCCATTAACTCTACCCCAATGAGGGGGGTAGGGGGGAGCAGAGACGGGGGAGCATTTTGCTCAAATTTGTTTTTAATTGTTTTTTTTTTATTGTTATATTAACATGTTAAAAGGCGCGTTTTAACTCGCATCCACTTCAGATGGATGTATCTGGCACTGTAAATTCGATGTAAATCCTTAGAAAGCTATGTTCTTGTCCCCCTTTAAGGGGGCAATGTACCTAAATTTGAATGAAATTTAAAGAGGTTTTAAGAAGGGACAGAAGAAAGAAAATGATTTTTGGAACACCAACAGACAGTTGATACCCACGCAAGAGCACCCCAGGTTGCTAGTGGATTAACTTGGTATCCGTCTATTAATTATAAACTACCAATTCTAATTTCAAAACTTCACGAAATCTTCAATATTTCTTATTTCTCTTAATTTCACCAATCCTTCTGAAAAGACTACTTCTCCCAAATATACCCAAAAATCACCCAAAAATTTACAAAATACCCCACAACACAGATTCACTGGAGAATGATAGGCTTTTTGGATTGCTTGAAACGTGAATGAGATATTTCCGTTAAAGCCGTGTCAAGTGGCGGAAAAATGGCGTTTAGGTGAATTGCCCTTTTAAGACGAACATTTTCAAGAAAATCGTTGATGTAATCGACATCAACCTAAAAGATGCAAAGAAATCCACGAGTTCAAGACTTCTGCCAGAGTTGTGAATGAAAACAATAATTTTACGACATTATAGGACGAAAACAAGCTTGGCACCTAAACGAGGCTGTGCCTCGTGCACATCTAAGAAAATGTGTCCCACGTGGGAGAAAAAGACGCTGTCGCGTCTTATATAATGTTTTCGGCATCATCATGTTATTAAGAGCTTCCTCGTGCGGGTGGACCGGTGAGGGTGGGACTCTGCAGAGACTCTGCGCCCATTAACTCTACCCCAATGAGGGGGGTAGGGGGGAGCAGAGACGGGGGAGCATTTTGCTCAAATTTGTTTTTAATTGTTTTTTTTTTTATTGTTATATTAACATGTTAAAAGGCGCGTTTTAACTCGCATCCACTTCAGATGGATGTATCTGGCACTGTAAATTCGATGTAAATCCTTAGAAAGCTATGTTCTTGTCCCCCTTTAAGGGGGCAATGTACCTAAATTTGAATGAAATTTAAAGAGGTTTTAAGAAGGGACAGAAGAAAGAAAATGATTTTTGGAACACCAACAGACAGTTGATACCCACGCAAGAGCACCCCAGGTTGCTAGTGGATTAACTTGGTATCCGTCTATTAATTATAAACTACCAATTCTAATTTCAAAACTTCACGAAATCTTCAATATTTCTTATTTCTCTTAATTTCACCAATCCTTCTGAAAAGACTACTTCTCCCAAATATACCCAAAAATCACCCAAAAATTTACAAAATACCCCACAACACAGATTCACTGGAGAATGATAGGCTTTTTGGATTGCTTGAAACGTGAATGAGATATTTCCGTTAAAGCCGTGTCAAGTGGCGGAAAAATGGCGTTTAGGTGAATTGCCCTTTTAAGACGAACATTTTCAAGAAAATCGTTGATGTAATCGACATCAACCTAAAAGATGCAAAGAAATCCACGAGTTCAAGACTTCTGCCAGAGTTGTGAATGAAAACAATAATTTTACGACATTATAGGACGAAAACAAGCTTGGCACCTAAACGAGGCTGTGCCTCGTGCACATCTAAGAAAATGTGTCCCACGTGGGAGAAAAAGACGCTGTCGCGTCTTATATAATGTTTTCGGCATCATCAGGTTATTAAGAGCTTCCTCGTGCGGGTGGACCGGTGAGGGTGGGACTCTGCAGAGACTCTGCGCCCATTAACTCTACCCCAATGAGAGGGGTAGGGGGGAGCAGAGACGGGGGAGCATTTTGCTCAAATTTGTTTTTAATTGTTTTTTTTTTATTGTTATATTAACATGTTAAAAGGCGCGTTTTAACTCGCATCCACTTCAGATGGATGTATCTGGCACTGTAAATTCGATGTAAATCCTTAGAAAGCTATGTTCTTGTCCCCCTTTAAGGGGGCAATGTACCTAAATTTGAATGAAATTTAAAGAGGTTTTAAGAAGGGACAGAAGAAAGAAAATGATTTTTGGAACACCAACAGACAGTTGATACCCACGCAAGAGCACCCCAGGTTGCTAGTGGATTAACTTGGTATCCGTCTATTAATTATAAACTACCAATTCTAATTTCAAAACTTCACGAAATCTTCAATATTTCTTATTTCTCTTAATTTCACCAATCCTTCTGAAAAGACTACTTCTCCCAAATATACCCAAAAATCACCCAAAAATTTACAAAATACCCCACAACACAGATTCACTGGAGAATGATAGGCTTTTTGGATTGCTTGAAACGTGAATGAGATATTTCCGTTAAAGCCGTGTCAAGTGGCGGAAAAATGGCGTTTAGGTGAATTGCCCTTTTAAGACGAACATTTTCAAGAAAATCGTTGATGTAATCGACATCAACCTAAAAGATGCAAAGAAATCCACGAGTTCAAGACTTCTGCCAGAGTTGTGAATGAAAACAATAATTTTACGACATTATAGGACGAAAACAAGCTTGGCACCTAAACGAGGCTGTGCCTCGTGCACATCTAAGAAAATGTGTCCCACGTGGGAGAAAAAGACGCTGTCGCGTCTTATATAATGTTTTCGGCATCATCATGTTATTAAGAGCTTCCTCGTGCGGGTGGACCGGTGAGGGTGGGACTCTGCAGAGACTCTGCGCCCATTAACTCTACCCCAATGAGGGGGGTAGGGGGGAGCAGAGACGGGGGAGCATTTTGCTCAAATTTGTTTTTAATTGTTTTTTTTTTTATTGTTATATTAACATGTTAAAAGGCGCGTTTTAACTCGCATCCACTTCAGATGGATGTATCTGGCACTGTAAATTCGATGTAAATCCTTAGAAAGCTATGTTCTTGTCCCCCTTTAAGGGGGCAATGTACCTAAATTTGAATGAAATTTAAAGAGGTTTTAAGAAGGGACAGAAGAAAGAAAATGATTTTTGGAACACCAACAGACAGTTGATACCCACGCAAGAGCACCCCAGGTTGCTAGTGGATTAACTTGGTATCCGTCTATTAATTATAAACTACCAACTCTAATTTCAAAACTTCACGAAATCTTCAATATTTCTTATTTCTCTTAATTTCACCAATCCTTCTGAAAAGACTACTTCTCCCAAATATACCCAAAAATCACCCAAAAATTTACAAAATACCCCACAACACAGATTCACTGGAGAATGATAGGCTTTTTGGATTGCTTGAAACGTGAATGAGATATTTCCGTTAAAGCCGTGTCAAGTGGCGGAAAAATGGCGTTTAGGTGAATTGCCCTTTTAAGACGAACATTTTCAAGAAAATCGTTGATGTAATCGACATCAACCTAAAAGATGCAAAGAAATCCACGAGTTCAAGACTTCTGCCAGAGTTGTGAATGAAAACAATAATTTTACGACATTATAGGACGAAAACAAGCTTGGCACCTAAACGAGGCTGTGCCTCGTGCACATCTAAGAAAATGTGTCCCACGTGGGAGAAAAAGACGCTGTCGCGTCTTATATAATGTTTTCGGCATCATCAGGTTATTAAGAGCTTCCTCGTGCGGGTGGACCGGTGAGGGTGGGACTCTGCAGAGACTCTGCGCCCATTAACTCTACCCCAATGAGGGGGGTAGGGGGGAGCAGAGACGGGGGAGCATTTTGCTCAAATTTGTTTTTAATTGTTTTTTTTTATATTGTTATATTAACATGTTAAAAGGCGCGTTTTAACTCGCATCCACTTCAGATGGATGTATCTGGCACTGTAAATTCGATGTAAATCCTTAGAAAGCTATGTTCTTGTCCCCCTTTAAGGGGGCAATGTACCTAAATTTGAATGAAATTTAAAGAGGTTTTAAGAAGGGACAGAAGAAAGAAAATGATTTTTGGAACACCAACAGACAGTTGATACCCACGCAAGAGCACCCCAGGTTGCTAGTGGATTAACTTGGTATCCGTCTATTAATTATAAACTACCAATTCTAATTTCAAAACTTCACGAAATCTTCAATATTTCTTATTTCTCTTAATTTCACCAATCCTTCTGAAAAGACTACTTCTCCCAAATATACCCAAAAATCACCCAAAAATTTACAAAATACCCCACAACACAGATTCACTGGAGAATGATAGGCTTTTTGGATTGCTTGAAACGTGAATGAGATATTTCCGTTAAAGCCGTGTCAAGTGGCGGAAAAATGGCGTTTAGGTGAATTGCCCTTTTAAGACGAACATTTTCAAGAAAATCGTTGATGTAATCGACATCAACCTAAAAGATGCAAAGAAATCCACGAGTTCAAGACTTCTGCCAGAGTTGTGAATGAAAACAATAATTTTACGACATTATAGGACGAAAACAAGCTTGGCACCTAAACGAGGCTGTGCCTCGTGCACATCTAAGAAAATGTGTCCCACGTGGGAGAAAAAGACGCTGTCGCGTCTTATATAATGTTTTCGGCATCATCATGTTATTAAGAGCTTCCTCGTGCGGGTGGACCGGTGAGGGTGGGACTCTGCAGAGACTCTGCGCCCATTAACTCTACCCCAATGAGGGGGGTAGGGGGGAGCAGAGACGGGGGAGCATTTTGCTCAAATTTGTTTTTAATTGTTTTTTTTTTTATTGTTATATTAACATGTTAAAAGGCGCGTTTTAACTCGCATCCACTTCAGATGGATGTATCTGGCACTGTAAATTCGATGTAAATCCTTAGAAAGCTATGTTCTTGTCCCCCTTTAAGGGGGCAATGTACCTAAATTTGAATGAAATTTAAAGAGGTTTTAAGAAGGGACAGAAGAAAGAAAATGATTTTTGGAACACCAACAGACAGTTGATACCCACGCAAGAGCACCCCAGGTTGCTAGTGGATTAACTTGGTATCCGTCTATTAATTATAAACTACCAACTCTAATTTCAAAACTTCACGAAATCTTCAATATTTCTTATTTCTCTTAATTTCACCAATCCTTCTGAAAAGACTACTTCTCCCAAATATACCCAAAAATCACCCAAAAATTTACAAAATACCCCACAACACAGATTCACTGGAGAATGATAGGCTTTTTGGATTGCTTGAAACGTGAATGAGATATTTCCGTTAAAGCCGTGTCAAGTGGCGGAAAAATGGCGTTTAGGTGAATTGCCCTTTTAAGACGAACATTTTCAAGAAAATCGTTGATGTAATCGACATCAACCTAAAAGATGCAAAGAAATCCACGAGTTCAAGACTTCTGCCAGAGTTGTGAATGAAAACAATAATTTTACGACATTATAGGACGAAAACAAGCTTGGCACCTAAACGAGGCTGTGCCTCGTGCACATCTAAGAAAATGTGTCCCACGTGGGAGAAAAAGACGCTGTCGCGTCTTATATAATGTTTTCGGCATCATCAGGTTATTAAGAGCTTCCTCGTGCGGGTGGACCGGTGAGGGTGGGACTCTGCAGAGACTCTGCGCCCATTAACTCTACCCCAATGAGGGGGGTAGGGGGGAGCAGAGACGGGGGAGCATTTTGCTCAAATTTGTTTTTAATTGTTTTTTTTTATATTGTTATATTAACATGTTAAAAGGCGCGTTTTAACTCGCATCCACTTCAGATGGATGTATCTGGCACTGTAAATTCGATGTAAATCCTTAGAAAGCTATGTTCTTGTCCCCCTTTAAGGGGGCAATGTACCTAAATTTGAATGAAATTTAAAGAGGTTTTAAGAAGGGACAGAAGAAAGAAAATGATTTTTGGAACACCAACAGACAGTTGATACCCACGCAAGAGCACCCCAGGTTGCTAGTGGATTAACTTGGTATCCGTCTATTAATTATAAACTACCAATTCTAATTTCAAAACTTCACGAAATCTTCAATATTTCTTATTTCTCTTAATTTCACCAATCCTTCTGAAAAGACTACTTCTCCCAAATATACCCAAAAATCACCCAAAAATTTACAAAATACCCCACAACACAGATTCACTGGAGAATGATAGGCTTTTTGGATTGTTTGAAACGTGAATGAGATATTTCCGTTAAAGCCGTGTCAAGTGGCGGAAAAATGGCGTTTAGGTGAATTGCCCTTTTAAGACGAACATTTTCAAGAAAATCGTTGATGTAATCGACATCAACCTAAAAGATGCAAAGAAATCCACGAGTTCAAGACTTCTGCCAGAGTTGTGAATGAAAACAATAATTTTACGACATTATAGGACGAAAACAAGCTTGGCACCTAAACGAGGCTGTGCCTCGTGCACATCTAAGAAAATGTGTACCACGTGGGAGAAAAAGACGCTGTCGCGTCTTATATAATGTTTTCGGCATCATCAGGTTATTAAGAGCTTCCTCGTGCGGGTGGACCGGTGAGGGTGGGACTCTGCAGAGACTCTGCGCCCATTAACTCTACCCCAATGAGGGGGGTAGGGGGGAGCAGAGACGGGGGAGCATTTTGCTCAAATTTGTTTTTAATTGTTTTTTTTTTTTATTGTTATATTAACATGTTAAGAGGCGCGTTTTAACTCGCATCCACTTCAGATGGATGTATCTGGCACTGTAAATTCGATGTAAATCCTTAGAAAGCTATGTTCTTGTCCCCCTTTAAGGGGGCAATGTACCTAAATTTG
This sequence comes from Pavona decussata, assembly GCF_977016875.1. Taxonomy (NCBI): domain Eukaryota; kingdom Metazoa; phylum Cnidaria; class Anthozoa; order Scleractinia; family Agariciidae; genus Pavona; species Pavona decussata. The sequence continues at coordinate 4,022,626 of NW_028145430.1, read as the reverse complement.
AATGAAATTTAAAGAGGTTTTAAGAAGGGACAGAAGAAAGAAAATGATTTTTGGAACACCAACAGACAGTTGATACCCACGCAAGAGCACGCCAGGTTGCTAGTGGACTAACTTGGTATCCGTCTATTAATTATAAACTACCAACTCTAATTTCAAAACTTCACGAAATCTTCAATATTTCTTATTTCTCTTAATTTCACCAATCCTTCTGAAAAGACTACTTCTCCCAAATATACCCAAAAATCACCCAAAAATTTACAAAATACCCCACAACACAGATTCACTGGAGAATGATAGGCTTTTTGGATTGCTTGAAACGTGAATGAGATATTTCCGTTAAAGCCGTGTCAAGTGGCGGAAAAATGGCGTTTAGGTGAATTGCCCTTTTAAGACGAACATTTTCAAGAAAATCGTTGATGTAATCGACATCAACCTAAAAGATGCAAAGAAATCCACGAGTTCAAGACTTCTGCCAGAGTTGTGAATGAAAACAATAATTTTACGACATTATAGGACGAAAACAAGCTTGGCACCTAAACGAGGCTGTGCCTCGTGCACATCTAAGAAAATGTGTACCACGTGGGAGAAAAAGACGCTGTCGCGTCTTATATAATGTTTTCGGCATCATCAGGTTATTAAGAGCTTCCTCGTGCGGGTGGACCGGTGAGGGTGGGACTCTGCAGAGACTCTGCGCCCATTAACTCTACCCCAATGAGGGGGGTAGGGGGGAGCAGAGACGGGGGAGCATTGTGCTCAAATTTGTTTTTAATTGTTTTTTTTTTTTATTGTTATATTAACATGTTAAAAGGCGCGTTTTAACTCGCATCCACTTCAGATGGATGTATCTGGCACTGGAAATTCGATGTAAATCCTTAGAAAGCTATGTTCTTGTCCCCTTTTAAGGGGGCAATGTACCTAAATTTGAATGAAATTTAAAGAGGTTTTAAGAAGGGACAGAAGAAAGAAAATGATTTTTGGAACACCAACAGACAGTTGATACCCACGCAAGAGCACGCCAGGTTGCTAGTGGACTAACTTGGTATCCGTCTATTAATTATAAACTACCAACTCTAATTTCAAAACTTCACGAAATCTTCAATATTTCTTATTTCTCTTAATTTCACCAATCCTTCTGAAAAGACTACTTCTCCCAAATATACCCAAAAATCACCCAAAAATTTACAAAATACCCCACAACACAGATTCACTGGAGAATGATAGGCTTTTTGGATTGCTTGAAACGTGAATGAGATATTTCCGTTAAAGCCGTGTCAAGTGGCGGAAAAATGGCGTTTAGGTGAAGTGCCCCCTTAAAAACCAAATTTGGCGTAACTATTCAATGGTACGGTTTCCGAGGAAACACTTTAAAACAAGACTTTTGCTTCACATTGAAATGATACCAGGAGAAAACAACTTTTGATCAGCATAACTTAAATTTTGTCTGCATGCAACAAACTATTGCGTTGAAAGATATAACTAACACGGTTTCAACTGTGTCACTTGTAAAGCGCAACTAAGGATAATCTAAACAGTTCCACGAAGTCCGGCTAAGAACTTGAAGGCAAAGTGTCTCTTGTCGGTGACTTTGTGCACTACGCAATTCATCTTAATTCTCTCAATAACATACAAGTACAACTGAAATAACTACACACTAAAATTATTGTTATTCAAACCGCAATATTTGAGAGTAATTATCAGCAATGAAATACCGTTTAATGATTAAAGTATCCGAATAAGGACTAAATTTAATAAAAACAACGTTGAAACTTTTACTTCCAAACATAGTCTAATTTTATTGTATAACAGGCAGTGAGTTCATGAGCGAAAGTTTACAACAAGAACAGGAGTGCCCCTGGGAACTTACTCTTACCGAACCAGTTCCTGAAGCATTTGAATTCCCTGATTGTGATTGGCCAGAAAAATTCTTTGTTGTAAACTTTCGCCCATGAAGATCCCTTTCTCCCGACTAGCTGCCCCTGGGTCTCCGAAAAGGTTAGCTTCTTTGATCAGAGAAATGATGTAGACTCACGATTCTGTAACTTAGCGGTATCCCTTGTTAAATTATCCATGATAACTAAATTACGTTTTGTACATACAAGTTACAGTTCCAGAAAAAAACAAACAAAAAACAACAACAACAACAAAAAAAAAAAACATGAGAGAATGAAGATTCTGTTAATTCTGTTCTCCTCGGTGGGTCTGTTGGAGACATCTTGAAAGGGCCTTTTAAATGCATTAATAATAGTTTCCCTGAGCTTTTCTGTACTTCAACTCGTGAAATCCCTCCCCTTTTATATACCTTCAGCCCGAAAGGGTTAGTTTTTCTGCGTTGCGAAAGTGTCAGGTGACGTTTTGCTAAAGAAGACGCTAGTTTACCTTCGTGATTTTGTCCGAATTTCTGAGGCGGGTAATGTGTTTCCGAAAAAATATGCTTACCGAAACGAACCATCGGGTGTCCCTGGTATAAGACGGACGCTATTTTACGAGCTGCCGAATTATCAACCAGTTTGAAAATTTTTGTTCAAACCAACTCAAACATAAAACAAGAATCCAGTTATCAGAGTTAAAAGGAAAACTAGCACTGAAAGGCACTCGTGCTAGAGAATACATGTCGGAACTGTAATGGAAACCCTGCGCTGAAGCTCTGGGCCGAATTCCCGTTGGGGGCCATGCCACTTAAAAAACAAAGCACAAATCATAAAGGCTCCTGTGAGCCAACTCGTGAATGCAGATGACACATCAGTAATTGAAATTAAGACGGCTATGGACACTTCCTTGAAAGCTAAAAGAAATTATATCTGTGCCCGATTATGTAACGAAAAATAACCATTCTTGTACTATACAAATCGTTTTGGCCCTCGTGCCCGGCCTTGCGGTGTGCCCACCCAAAAAAACCGCCAGCTACGCAGTCCACTTTGCTCGAGCTGATCTCACGAAGGAAAATCTGTTGAACAAAGTGTCGCACTACATTTCATGCCCAGCATAAATGGGTGAAATTTTTCCTTTGGAGTTCAGTCCACGCAATCTTGAAGTAAAAATAATTTGAAATATGACTAACTCTTGCTAAATAAGAATTATTTCAATGAGAGGTAGTTGTCATCTGTATTTTGCTTTATTATTCAATGAACGTACTGAAAAGGTTTTGATCCTGTACACATGCATTTCAATAAATTCTGCACGGTATATATTAAACAGTTGATCAAAATTCATCGCCCGCGTCCTTTTGCTTTCCCGATGTAAATTGCGCAAATAAAAAAAACATTTTTTCCCTTTCAAACCTCTTTGAAAGCTGAAGAGATCAAAAATTGTTCATTTGACCGGACATTTGCATAATTTTGTTTACGACGTCACTGATGCGTGACATGCCAAACTAATGCTTTTTAGCAAACGTATCTACTTGATATAATACTTTTGTATGAGAAGCAAAAATATGATGAAAGATGTCGAGTTTTCATGTATGCAAAAAGTTATGATTAGCGGTGAACTTATCAGTTAACGTTAAGAGTGCTTCTTTCAGCCAGAAATTTTCTGGCGAGAAATATTTTTTGGCGGCAAACTTTCATGCCACGTAAATGCTTGTTTATTCAAAGAGCTTGCCGACAGTTCACTAATTGAATGTTTAAATTTAATTATTTTTAAATTCAATTATTGTTAAATTCAATTATTGTTAAATTCAATTATTTTTACATTCTGAAAAGACACCGCACTTTGTGGAAAAAAACGAAAAAGACCTATAACTTTGCTTAGATTCAACGAAAAATCTCCATTCTTTCACGAAAATGATTGTCAAATTATTCTCCACAGATTGTTTAAGAATATCCTGATGCGTCGTGAACAGAAAATTTTGCGTGTTTTTTTCCACTAATTGAATTTAAAACTCATTCACTGCGCATGCCCGAAAGTTAACGACACAACCGACCAGCCAACCAACCAAGCGAAAAAGTCCATCATCGCTATAACTCGTTTATTGCGCATGCGCGCATTCACGAGTTAAAAATCACGTATTACATGAATATATTAATTATTAATACACAGTTAAGTTCTTTCTCGTTCAGTCCTCACCCGTGTCGCCTTTTGCCATTGTTCGTTTCTTTCAATCCACCGCAATTTATGCCATTCCACTAGCTTCTTTGCACAAAGGTTCTGAGCGAATTGTAATTAGTCAGCGGAATAATTTTGTTTACGCCAATTGTTCAATATAACTCCAATAAAAAGACAAATTGTCCTGGCGTGCAGGAACGGCACGAAAAATGAACTTAACGGAATTTTATTTTTTCAAATTAAGCAGCATTCGGGTTTGAAAATTTATCCATTCTCGCTGACGGTTGAGTTGAGATCTTGGTTTAAACAAGAGTGATCGAGTGCTGTTCGATGTCGCAGCAACGAAACTAAAAGGTACCAGTTCAGTGGATCGTCCCTGATCCTGTTCCGTATGATGTTTCGTGGCTCAAAATGCCAGAAGGCGATAAGTATTTTTGTTATCAAGTTTTGGAGGTTTAACTGTTAAGTACGTTATTATGTACCTTGCAGATTGGCGGTGTTCCTAGCCACACACTGCTAAACGCAAATGACACTCTTCATCGATCCATTGATAAATACTTGTCATTTTATCCTGCACTTCCCCGGAACTACATTCGGGCACAACAGCGAGTTTAGCTATGTTTATTAGCTTTTGTTTTGTTGTGTTTGTCTTTTTAGATTTTGTAATTTAGCTCTTGCATGTTGTTTTAATATGCTAAACGGAAAATTTTAGTAACTGTTCACACGATCAAAAACGTCAAATTAAAAAACCTCCGACGAGAAATTCGAAATTGGTCATCTAAGAACCAAAGAACAAACGCTTTTCTTAAAGAAACTCTTACTAAAAGGAAAGTAGTAATAGAGGGTCAAAATTAAGCCTCGTTAGTGTATAGGTAAATCATTGATATGCCTAAGCGTCGAGTCCATGACGTCACCTATTGTTATAACGTAGGGAAAAAAATGCCCTCCTCCATACTAATTAAGTGCCTAGTCAGTGTCTTCCTCCATACTTATAAGTTCTGAGGTTTACTAATGAGCGTCACTCTTCCACAAAGGAAACAATAGATATGCCCAGGCTTGCCCGCTCTATACCCATCCTGATTGGATCTTGAGAATTGTATGGTCAGTCTGAATAAAAAGCGGGTAGATTTCGAAAGCGTTATCGTTCTTGCAATCGCTTTGCTGGGAAAATTTTTATCTCCGAGATTTCATGTTATTCGTGATGATTATCGATCACTACCGTTAAAAAAACAAAACACACACACATATATACACAAAGTGGCGCTGAAAACTCTATATTTCAAGTTTGTTTGACAATTACAAAACCGTTTTCTCCTATCTATCTCGAGGAAATGAAAAAACTATTAATCTAGTAAACTAGTAATCGTGCCAAAAGCATTTAGGACATTACATGATCAATGTACAGCACACATTAGAGTTCTCGCAATGTTCACAGGGACTTTTAGAGTGACTGAAGGTGGTGGACATTTCAGGGCTATTACGTTCTGTTTCCTGACTATCGTTGTCAGTGTCCTTGTCGCTCTCTTGGATGCCTTCAGCTTCAACGCCATTCTCAGAACCCACTTCCTCCTCCTCCTCCTGATTTTCCATATCCGATGAACTCTCCTCGATCTTACTCTCGTTATCGGAAGTATTTTCTACATTGCGGTAGCCTTTTTCCTTTTTTATTAGATCACTCAACACCTTTTTGTTCTTGATTAAACCTCTAACGATTCCTAACTCGGCAAGTCCATTCAGAAACGTATTCAGCGCACGAGGTTTGGGTAATGTCATTGTTATGAGCGAGTAACACATACTCAACTAGCTCGGCGATGTTTGTGACGGGAATGGTACGTTTGTTTCCAAGTAATTGTCCGCGGGGAGACCAGAAAAGAATATCTCTAGACACGGCCATACTATTCTTCATCCTCCCTTTCATCATCAGAACTTTCGCTTTCTTCATGTTCACTCTCGCGTTCTTCTTCAACCAAATCTATCTTTCTCTTCATATTGATCAGCACTCGTTAAAGGCAAGTGTAAAATGAATGTACCGGGCCTGTGTGCTTTCGTTTATAACATTAGCAATCCCAAGCTACTTATAACAGGGGGCTAATACATTTTCAATAAAACCGCTACCCTCTTGTACAAGGACACCCTTCTTTGTTCTGTAAGGGACATTTGATCTAGCCAGGTTAAGTAAAGCATCCTTATATGGCAGCAATATCCACTTATTTTCTTCGAAGATGGGAATGTGTCCCATGAGTATATTGTATAAGACTTGGACTAGTGCATGTAGTTGCTGTGGAGTAGCTGCCTTTAAAAGAAATTAGTGCTGATAAGCAGGACAGTGAGCTAACAGCTGAAGAAAACCACGATTGTTGTTCACTACACGAGGCATACCTGTAGAGTGAGCTAAAGCGAATGGGTTGCTTACATTTATTGTGGTGAAACAATGGAAATGTGGTGGTGGTGGTGGAGGGAAAACAACAGAAATGTGGTGGTGGTGGTGGTGGTGGAGGGAGAACAATAGAATTGAGGAGGAGGAGGAGGAGGAGGGGGTTTTAAAACAATAGAAAAGTGGTGGTGGAGGTGGAGGAAAAACAATAGAAATGTGGTGGTGGTGGTGGCGAAAACAATAGAGTTATGAAAACCTATATAAACGTGCAACATTCTTCCTCTTTCTCAGTCTACTTTCTGCTCCTGAGGAGTTGACATGAGTTGGTTCTGTTCCTTCTGCGAAAAATCCTTTAGTAGAAAACATAGTATGCAAAGGCACGTGATGTCTAAACACCGCAATGCTGATCTCACCCCATTTCAAACAGTCCCAATGTTTTCTCCAGAAAAATGTCAGCGGTTTCGCTTCCAGCATTCTTTTACCTCCATGATTGCCGGAATGACCGGGTCCGGAAAAGCGGCCTGGGTTTGATCTCTATTGCAACAAGCTTCAGAGACAATTCACCCTCCCCTGGAGAGGATCGTTTGGTGTTATTCACAATGGCAGCCTTTGTACACAGAAATGCCAGTCGCCATGCCATACATTGAAGTCGTCAAAGGAATTCCCACGGCTTTGGAGCAGGATTCCTATTTTGATGTGAACACACTGAATTTGATCGTGTTTGATGATCAGATGATTGACGCCAGTAAAGACAAGCGAATTGTGAACCTCTTTACTCGCGGTTCTCATCATCGTAATCTCAGTGTGATTCATATCGTGCAGAATCTATTCCATCAGGGAAAAGGTAGCCGCAGCATAAGCCTAAACAGTCATTATTTGGTGTTATTTAAGAATCCACGAGACAAATTGCAAATCTTGACTCTGGCGAAGCAAATGCATCCCGGCCAAACGGATTTCTTTTTAAATCAGTACAGAGAGGCTGTGAAAAGACCTTTTGGTTATCTGTTGATTGATCTGAAAATCACTACCCAAGACAACTGTAGATTGCGAGCAAACGACTTCCCGAGCGAAGAAGGCTTTAACCAAGCAGGGTTTCAAGAAAATATTCCTCAAGAGCTTTCGAAATACCTCAAACGACAAAACCTAGCGACATCTCCAGTACTTCCAGCTATGCAAGAAATACAGGGCAGTATGGATGACATACTTTTTCGAAACGATCTCCGGAAAGATGAAAAAGCTAAACGATACCTTCAGTTGCAAAACAGATACCTGGCTTTTAAAGAACAATTAAATCCAAGAACACGACCGGAAGAAATAATCAGCGCTGTTTCAGACTTAACATCAAGGACACTAGATTTTTCGACAGCAACGGCAGCATTCTCTACTCCCCTCAACCCCTTTAACGTAACACCTGAATTAAAACAAGCAGCTATCTCTCAAAAACCATACAAAGAAAGCCTCACCCCTGCACCACCCTCAAACCCTGCTTTCCTGACCCCTCCTCCCACAGTAGAAACACCATCACAACAAGCCCCGAAGCAAAAAAGGCGTCGGATTCTATTTGTAAATTATTTGGATGATCATGAAGCTTATGGCAAACAGCTGAGGAAACGTCGGCATAAGAAATTTAATCCTTACAAGTACTCCATGGGCGAAGAAGTGAAGATTGATTAATTTCCATCCGCTTGAAATCGCTGTGTATTTGACTCTTTTTTGTCATTGTTTTTTAATAAAGTTTTTAAAACGGTATCTCTTGTCTGTTTCTATTGCTAGCAATTATAAGTCGCGTGTTTCAATTGATCTTTGTTAAGTTATATAAAATTGTTTATATACTAATACGTCAAGATACTCCATTGAGGTTTTTTCCAGGAGAACTGAACTATAATATGTATGTAACTTTGGGCTTGCGAACTCGCATAATTAACTGACTAACGGTCCGTGACTTTAATAGTTTTTTCATTTCCTCGAGATAGATAGGAGAATCGGGTTGTAATTGTCAAACAAACTTGAAATATAGAGTTTTCAGCACCACTTTGTGTATATATGTGTGTGTGTGTGTTTTTTTTTAACGATAGTGGTCGATAATCATCACGAATAACCTGAAATCTCGGAGATAAAAATTTTCCCAGCAAAGCGATTGCAAGAACGACAACGCTTTTGAAATCTACCCGCTTTTTATTCAAACTGACCATACAATTCTTAAGATCCAATCAGGATGGGTATAGAGCGGGCAAGCCTGGGCATATCTATTGTTTCCTTTGTGGAAGAGTGACGCTCATTAGTAAACCTCGGCAGTTATTAGTATGGAGGAATAAATTGAATAAGCACGTAATTAGTATGGAGAAAGGCATTTTTTCCCCTAAGTTATAAGAATAGGTGACGTCATGGACTCAACGCTTATGCATATCAATGATTTACCTGTACCTATACACTAACGAGGCTTAATTTTGACCCTCTATTACTACTAAGGAAAACTTACGCTTCAGTCTGTCACATTTGCCGACGATTACTTTAGAAAAATAAGACACCTGAGGCAGCCCACGGGCTGCACCGGTTTACACCATGTTTTTATTAAGAAGACCGTCCCCTTGTTCTCCGGCTAAAGGCGAAGAGAAGCCGCTGCGTCTTGTTCTGTCTTGATTGATCGATTCAGCAAACTTCACAACTACTCCCGCTCCTCGGCTTAAAGTTGTTTGTAAAAACTTCACTTCGATCGGTAAATCAGTTTATTGAAGTGTCAATGTATTTAGCGCAGAGCACGAATTGGGGACACTTTCCAGATCGAATTGGAATTTAGAAGTGTTGGTTTTTGAGGAGAGGGGAAAACCGGAGTACCCGGAGAAAAACCTCTCGGAGCAAGGACGAGAACCAACAACAAACTCAACACACATATGACGCTGAGTCTGGGAATCGAACCCGGACCACATTGGTGGGAGGCGAGTGCTCTCACCACTGCGCAATCCCTGCTCCCTGTTAAACTGGTGCGCTGATCATGTTATTCCACTGACAGATTAATATTCTGGCGTGTAGATGATTTGATGAATCGATGTAGAGTGTAATTTGCGTCTACCGGTGTGTGGCTGCCTAGTCTCGGTAGAACAAGGTCACTTGCAAAGGACGCCAGCGAAATCCAAGATGGAAAGCGATCATCGCCAGTCTGCAAGGTTCACAATAACGTACTCAATATTAAACCTCCAAACCTGGTTAAAAAAATACTTATCGCTTTCTGGTATTTTGAGCCACGGAAGATCATACGGAACGGGATGATCGATTTACTGGTACCTTTTAGATTCGTTGCGACATCGAGCCGCACCCGATCACTATTGTTCAAGCCATGATCTCTACTCAATCGTCGACGAGAATATAACTTTCAAACCCTGCTAAATTTGAATAAAAAATTCGCCATAAAGTTCAGCGGCGCATTCCTGCACGCCAGGGCAATTATTTGTCTTTTTATTGGAACTGTTATTCAACTGATTGATAACTCTGGTGGAATCGCAGTGCATTTTACAGTGCTCTGGAAGACAATAGGTGTCAAGTGGACCGCACTGAAAATATGCCCATACATTAGTGCTAAAATATGGTTTTAGAATTTTTATTTATATCATCATCTGCATATTATACACCATAACAGTAATAATTATTGACAAATAACAAAATTGAAATAGCTTAACTAATTGGAATAGTTTAACTAATACGTATCCCTTAACATAAAAAGATGGTTAAATTGCAGCTTTTGTGAGGGATGATTTTTTAAAAAAAGAAAACGAAAGAAAAAATGTACATTATGAATGATACTGTGTGAATCACAAGAATATGAAAGAATGCGGGTTTTTCTGCTTCTTTTTATGGACACGACGTGAAAGTTACTGATCACTTTAGTTGGCTTGCAGAAAGTTGCGCTTGCTTTTTTGTCAGTGCAGTTAAGTGTAGAAAGGCCGCATAATTAAATATGCGGGGGTGATGGCGAATTTCAAAGGGGTCATTATTTTTTTATGATGGTGGAAGGGGAGGGGGGTTGAAAAGAAGAAGACTCCTAAGACCTAAGACCCCGAAAACTAAAACGGTGGGGGTCTTAGTTTTCGTAATACCCCATCTTATTGAAGATGATTCGAGGATGAAAGAAACTGAAGTGTTACTTTCCCTTGTTTTTGTACATTTCTGAAGGTGAGTGGAAGTTACATCTGCAATAAACTTACCAAATGTTCAGTTGCTTGTTATCGCACGTGAGAACTGAGCCCCTCAAGAATGTTGCTGATGTTTGAAGTTACCAAGATATACACAACTTTGTAAAGCATACCATTTCTTGAAACCTAACCCTCAGAAAGAAAGTCAGTTATCATTGGTCGTGCTTCCCGGTGACTTCCAGTCACTTTTCCGGTGGGTCTTAGTTTTCGTACTTCGTAATTACAAAAACTAAAATCCCATCTTATTTTTCTTGTTTATCCATTTTATTGAAGATGAGTCGGGGATGATAGAAACAGTGTTACTTTCCCTTATTTTTGTACTTTTTCGAAGGTGAGTGGAAGTTACATCTGCAATAAACTTACCAAATGTTCAGGTGCTCGTGCGATAATAAGCAACTGGGCCCAGTTGCTCAAAGCGCGATTAAGCTAATCTTGTAGTTTGCGAAATAAGATAGCCTTTCGGGTGAGTGTATTTGCATATTTGTGGCAACAATTTAAAAACGCCAACTTTCCTCGCGCCATCCGAATTTTCCGAATATTTTGGCACAATTTTCTGTTCAGATTCAGCGAGGAATGTTCAGATTCATTTCGCAAACTACAGATTTTAATTTCGCAAACTGCAATGAGATTTTCATTACGCGAACTACAGATTTTCATTTCGTTTCGTTCCATTTCGTTTCGCAAAGTACAGTAAGCCCTTTGGGGTGGTTCGAGTTTAATTACACAACAATAAATATTTTTTCAAAATATTTTTGTCACTCAGTTTTGACGTTTACTTTTCTTTGTCATTAGCTTAACAGTAGAGTTTAAAAACTGTCTTAACGAGTGAGCAGAAAACCTCGGTGGATTAACATTGCTTCAAAATACCAACTTGACTCAAATCAATGTTTATGTTTCTATCATCGCGCCTTGTGTTATGAACATAAATCTATCGTATGAGGGTATTGTCAGCTCGATGGCTAAATTGAAAGCCGATAAAGCCGCGGGACCCGACAGTGTTGCTCCTAAACTTCTAAACTTTGCTGGTGACTCAATTATCCCATCCTTGTTGTCTGTATTTAATATAAGCGTCACCTGCAACACTGCACCGGCTATATGGAAGGCTGCAAAAGTTTCAGCTCTCTATAAAAGTGACAATGAAACTGATAAGCATAATTACAGACCTATTTCGCTTTTAAGTGTGCCAGGAAAATTGATGGAGTCTGTCGTGGCGTCAACTATTACCACGCATGTCACTGGACAGGGACTTGGAAACCCTCATCAGTGGGCGTACAAAAAAGGTCATTCCACCGAGCTGTTGCTAGTGAAGGTAACGGATGACTGGGGCATGGAGACGAGCGCTCGACAAGAAATACGTTGTAGGTGTGATTTTCGTTGACTTTCGTAAGGCATTTGATGCGATTCTCCACTCCATTTTGCTCCGAAAACTTCAGAGTCTCGGTGTTGCTGGGGATTTATGGTGTTTGATAACAGATTATCTCTCTGGAAGAACACAAGTAACAACGATTAATGGGTGTCAATCTCAAGCCATGCCAGTTACTTTTGGTGTACCACAAGGGTCGGTGCTGGGCCCCACCCTGTTTTCCCTTCTCTGTAATAACCTGTCCGATATCACTGAGGGAATAGATGGTGACCCACAGCTTCACATGTACGCAGACGATACCACCGTTGATGTCTCGGCTCCTACTTTTGATCTGGTGGCTTCCAAGTTAAATGAAGTCCTAGCAAGGTTATATACATCGGGTATTGTGAGAACTGTCTCACTCCCCATCCTACCAAGACGGAATAGTATGCTGCTCAGTGGACGCGGGCAACTGACTGGTCCGAAACAAGCTATTAAAATGGGTGATTATACACCGTATTCACAAATGGCCGCCAACCTGGGACGAGCGCGCGGCCAAACATGGAATCGAGGCGTTTTAGGATAAATATTTGTTTTCGTGCAAACTTTGGCCAATTAACTGGCCAACTTACGTTGAAATTATCGGTCATCTAAAAGCGATTTCTTTAATGCGACAGTTTTTTTACTGCTAATTTCATTGGGGATGAGTTCGAGTTCAAATATTAATTGCTGTTTACCTCTTTGCAACCAGAGAGGAATCGTAGACGCCAACGGAAAGAGAGTCGGCTTTTTCAATTTTCCGAAAGATCCAAACCTTCGAGCTGAATTACGGCCACTTCGTTCCATGACCACTTCGTTCCAAACCACTTCGTTCCATCCTTTGGCCACTTCGTTCCAAAGATGACTAACTGATGATCGGGAAGATAGCTGAAAGTTGATTTGACTGCGCAAAAAAGTTTATATACTGGTTGCTATGATCAACGCGTGGTTGCACATCTTTTCACGTTTATGTTCAATCTAAACATGATTTCGCATCTTCGTCAGTCTGAAACTAATAAATAAAGTTAAGAAAGGATAGTTTTTTCGAAGCAGGTTCATCTTTACTGAAGTCTGATATGATTGGTCGCTATGATCCCAGATCCATGTAAGATAACGTAGAAGTTTACTCGCTTAGTTTACACTTGGAACGAAGTGACTATTCGTTGGAACGATGAAACTTTGGTGGAACGAAGTGGCCAAAGGATGGAAGGAAGTGGTTTGGAACGAAGTGGTCATGGAACGAAGTAACCGGATTCCTTCGAGCTCAATCACAGGTATCCCAAGCTGTATGAGCGTTAAATAAAGACCTTTGTTTTGACCTTTGTAATTTGAGTGTCACGATGATCTGAGTGTTACGCAATGGCGTAAATTATAAGGGTTTGTATGGGAATTTACGAACGTGTTTTGGAATCGAAAATAAATGGCATGAATTGAAAAAAAAAATGGCTTACCTTGTCTCCTCGGTATCTTGCCAGTGTTTTTGTGCCGTATTTTGGCCATTTCAGCGCGATTTAGTGGGTTTTAGGTTTGCTGATTTCCTCTCTATATATAATCTCTATATATAATCTACCGAGGAGACATGCGAGTCATTACGATTCCAGTTGTTACAAGCTCAAGAGGAAACTGCGCGGTTAGATGAGGAAGTATCAATTTTAAAAGAGAAACTAGGAAATGTAGAAGCCCAATTGAGAAATGCTCAGGCAGAAATTAAGCGTCAACTCGAGGAGAACGGAGAATTAAAGTCACGCATGTTTTGCATAGATAATCTGTCTGGAGATGAATCTATTTCGTTTTACACTGGGTTTCCAAACGTGGCCACGCTGGTATACTTAAACCCAGGGGAAAACGGACAAAACATCCGCTACTGGCGGTCGACCGACAAAAAGGTCCAGGCACATAATTACGATGGGGACAATCAGAAAAACAAACCTGGGCGAAAGAGAACTCTGAAACCCGAAGATGAATTTTTTTTAGTCATGTGCCGATTGCGACAAGGGTTTAATGAGGCACATTTGGCATTTTTATTTGGCATCTCTCAGCCAACAGTCAGCAGGATTTTCGTTTCCTGGATCAACTTTATGTATCTTCGTTTTGGCACTATAAATATTTGGCCCAACCGAGAGGAAGTTGATAAATCTATGCCTGAAGATTTCAAGTCTATTAATAAAATTAAAAATTTCCACATTTGGGACAGAATAACACAGTTAACTTCAATTCCTCTGGTCAACCAAATGTGGACGGTTTGTAGTTTCTTATGTAACGTTCAGGATCCCATTTTATCTGAATAATAATCTGAGGACTCACGACCTAATCACATACTCGAAGTTAAAGTTTTCATTGTTTTTTTTTTAGTCTCTGAACAATCTTGTTGCAGTTACAAAAATATGACTAATAAATCAGTTGTATCAGTTGCCCTTTTCTTGTCTACATTAAATAATTATTACTTCCTGTTGATTGTATAGACTCGTGTTAAACATGTAAAGGTTTTGTTAGCATAACAACATCATTAGCAACAACATTATTTTCGTCAACTGACATATACACCTGTGGTTTGATGGATGGGGGATGTAAGCTCGTGAAACCCCAAGAAGAAACCTCCACGAAGCCCAATATATGCCTAAGTGTACATAACATTGGGGCTTACAAGGCTTCAACAATAGCAAAATCAATGAAATGCCCATAATAGTACAAAAGTAGCTTGCCTTCCAGTTCATGCCAGTACTGGGGATCAAAGGGGATTCTTTCTATTGACATTCCCTTCTTGGTGTACACCACAAAATCACACCACTTGGAACCCGTAATTCCCATTTGACCTTGTACCTGTGCATAATAGGGATGGGTAATTTTCAGTTTGCACTGTCCATCAACGTTTTCACAACAGAAGTTGCTGTCAGAGCAAGCATCTAGTGGCGTCACAAGAAACTTGGTCTCAGGACATTTTACTTCAAGTAATCCAAACGGTTCTGTGCAGCCTGGATCGATTACTTTCCCGTCAGGTGTACAGGCCAGGGTTGGTTCTTTTTGGGACACAACAAGGCCAGATTTATAAACATCAACTGGCATTGATCTATTGGTCATATGCTTCATGTAGGCATGTATTGCTTCTGGCTCGTACTTAATTCCGTGGCTTGTATGCCTTGAAGTGAAAGCTTTGGGATGTATAAGAGTGTTAGCAAAATTTTGATGGTTTCTTTGTCGGTGAGAAATTAAGTGAAAATTTGAAGCTGTAAACCGGAATCGACGTTCGGATCTCCACAGCTCACTACTGGCTTGATCTCTTGTGGCGCCCTCTAATGCGTTAATCTCATCCTCGTCCAACTTTAGTCGGTTAACAAACTCCTTTTTATCATCACTCAGGTTACGTTCCTCACTTTCTCCTAGGTTTTGTAAAGGGAAACGAGGAAACTGATTTATTTGAGGATTGTTTGTGTCTGTATCAATTCTCTGAACTGCAGACTCAACGTTAATATAAACATCAAAGTTTGACTCAGTATGCGACAGCTGGTAGCTTGAGAAGGATCCTACAGGACTTTTCCCATACTTAGTATCAACCAAGTTATCATGATTGCTTGAGACGTTTGCTAATCCCATTTTAGGATTTATTTCCCTTAAAGTATCCTTAAATCTTGTTTCTTCGTCCTCTTGGACTGCGAAATTATTTCTTGCTTCGTAAAGTAGACACTTCAAGCCCGGCTCTCTTCGAGGTTCACTGTCGCTCAGTTTGGTTTTTTTGACAATTAAATCCATTACTGGTTCTGACACAATAGTGTCCCCCCTCCCCTTTCGGTGCCAGGTTTGGAGCCTTGACGTGCAAGCTTCAGTTGGATTGTCGGCATCATCATGCAAATCAAGCGTACTTGTACTCTCAAACAAAGAATATTTGCACATTTTCAGCATTAGTGCCAAAGAATGATTACAGTAACCAGTTTTCCCTGCAACGCAAGAACACGTTGATTGCACAACATCTCCTGATAGAATGCATAATGCAACCCTAAGAACATGCGGTTCGTCGTTTTTCCGGAAGGAATGATAACATTTGCAGCGAAAATAAAAGTGGGTTTCATCACTTGTGCATTGAACATCTTTAAGATATTCGTCATCTAAAAAAGTTTTTGCTTTTCTCCAGCTGGTCGGTACGGAATGGTGACTGCTTCCTAGGTGTTTGCCACTTTTTTCAATGAATCGATTCATCTCAGCTTTGGTAAAAAGCGGCATTTTTTCCAAGCGATTGCCCCAGCCATGATTTGGAAAATTCACCGTTTGCTCCGAACTTGAAGCGACAGCAGAACTACTGGAACTAGTTGGTAATACGTAATTTTGCCCAGCAGTATCACTCTGCTTGGCAAGTTTTCGTTTCGTGTACAGTGAATTTGGATCAGGATCAACAACAATACCGTCCTTTCCTTGACTGATGTATTCTTCAACTCTATTCAGAAACGCAAAGGAGTATTTCAGGTTGATTGTGTCAAACGTAAACACCGATCGAAGAATACTATCTTACTGCTTAGAAACACAAAAGAGTATATTAATTTCAAAGTTTATTGTGTCAAAAGGATGCATCGATCGAACAATACAAGCTTACCGCTTAACGAGTTGGGCTTTTGTGCGTAAACCTTTGGCGGGATCATCACGGCATTTAAGCCAAAAACGTAACTCGTCGTTTTTCAGCTCCGATGGATTTCTTCCATTTAAAGAGGAACCAGGAATATCGCTTTCCGAAAGGACTACAGACATAATTTCACTTGTTTCCTACAATGATCTGGAAGTTTTATCCTAAAACGCCTCGATTCCATGTTTGGCCGCGCGCTCGTCCCAGGTTGGCGGCCATTTGTGAATACGGTGTATGTTATCGAGGAGGTGGTTTCTACAAGATGCTTAGGTGTCCAGATAGACAACGCTCTTAAATGGGATCATCATGTATCGGAACTAGCAAAGTCGTTTACGCAGAAGTTGAACTTGCTTAAATCACTGAATACAATACAATCTGCAATTCCACAGCGACAAACCAATGAGTGGTGCCGGATCACTTGTAGACCTGGATTAGCAAATTATCTCAAATACAAAATATTAACGGCAGACTGATCCCAACGGCGGAGGTGACGAGCTTGAGAGAACAAACAACAAAAGCTAGAATAACTGAAATATATTTGTTTTTTAAAAAAACAAATCTTTTTTGCCCGATATTTCGGTTTGCAATACAAACCCTCCTCGGGGGCTGAACGAAAAAGAAAAGTGAGAAACATAAAAGGATCGTTACAAAGAAGATTTAAAATATAAAATGCGTGACAATGATTGGTTGTTTAGGACTAAGTTACAAGTGTGAGACATGTCATTGGCGTGTTTCGTCACGTCTATTTATACCAAGAGGGTGCAATGTTTTAGCTTTGTTGATTAAATGAGCTTCACGAGCCTTTCTAACTGAGTCACGTTTGCTGCGTATAAGTTCAAGCGGGATTAGTTGGACGTCGTTGATTGAGTGGCCAGGTTGGTTGAAATGTAGCGAGACAGGAGTAGGGTTGAGTAGTTGATGGTGATTCAGGATAGATCTGCGATGCTCCCCGAAACGTTCATTAAGTTTGCGCTTTGTCTCCCCAATGTATTGGGAGTGGCACTTCTTACATTGAATTAAATAGATTAGGTTTTTGGAATTGCAAGATATGTAGTCAGTAATTTTGCGTGATTCGTTAGTGTTGAAAAAAGTGTTGTTCGTTTGACCTTCTTGGAGAAATGAGCAAGTTAGGCATCGTGGGTGGTTGCATTTATGAATTCCAGCGGGTTGTTGATTGGAGGGCTTGTTCTGAGGTAGCTCGGAATGGACCAGGAGATCACGTAGACTTGCGTTACGTTTGTAGGCGATAACTGGTGGATGAGGGAAACTTGTTTGCAGTTGGCGGAGGACTGGAGGATGTTGATATGTTTTTTCACAATAGATGAGATTTTGGGAAGAGCAGGATTGAAGGATATGACGAAGGGTGTTCTATAATAATAATAATAAAGAAGTTTAATTCCATCATCATCGCAGTTAATCTGAATTACAATGTGGTTACAATTGTACAACTATAAGAATTACATACTGTTAATCAATCAATGAGGGACTGGGTTACAATAAGTTTCATATCAAAATTACAAATAAATTCATACTTATGCAAGTTAAAAATTGGGTATAAAGTCTAAAAATCTAAAGATCGTTGAAAGCTAAAATAGTGCTTGGGAAAAAACTATGGCGCAATCTTTCTGTCCTGCATTTAATTAATGTATATTTATTAGCGCTTCTCGTTTGATAGTGATGCATGTGCTCTCTCGTTACTGGAAGATGTTTAACAAGAGGTCCTCCTCTTGAGATCTTTTCAAGAGTTTTAACACAAAGTTCACTACGTCGTTCGTCTAATGTTCTTAAATTTAGGAAATGAAGAGCTTCTGAGTAGGAAAGCGCGGGAACTATGATTTTGAGCGCACGTTTCTGTATGCGTTCTAACTCTTGTGAGAGGTAGGAGGGAAGAGCGTGGTGCCATACTACACAGCAATATTCTAGTAAGGATCGTATCAGGGCGGAATAGATAGAAATTAGATCATTAATCTCAACGCCCCCTCGACGGAGTACTCGGAGTATATAAAGGCGTTTAGAAGCCTTGGTCACAATAGATTCAATGTGATTGTTCCATTTTAAATTATTCTGAATGACCAGACCAAGTACTTTATGCGAGGTTACAAGCTCTAATTGTTGATCATCGATCTTCAAATGAGGGAGTTCTATGGGATCCTTTAGGAAGCAAATCCGCATTTCTTTGCATTTTTTAGCGTTAAGTTTCATCCAGTTACTGGAGCTCCAAGAGGCGATGGTATCGAGACTAGCTTGGATAGTTGAGTTGCTATTTCTTACAAGCCCTTCAGACAACGATACGTCATCGACATACTTCCAAGTGCAAGATTCGGGATCTGGGATATTCAAATTGTTGATCATTACCAGGAACAATATTGGGTCGAGTTTTGTTCCTTGGGGAACGCCGGCAGTTATTGGGAGCCAGTCAGAGATCGAGCCAGCCAGCTTAACGCGTTGTCGGCGGTTAGTCAGAAAACTTATAATCCACGGTATTAAAGATGTGCGAACGCCTAAGACCAGAAGCTTTTCTATTAGTACATTGTGCCCAATGCGATCGAAAGCTTTAGAGAAGTCGAGAAAGCAAAGGCGGAGATGTCGTCCGGGTGAGTCGAGATACGTAAGCCAGTTGTGAATCATGTCAAGTAGACAAAACGTTGTTGAAGTTCCTTTCAGACATCCAAACTGATTTGGGTCGATTTTGTCCTTGACATCGTCGATTAACCATTTGACCACGAAATCTTCAAGAACTTTGGCCAAACAAGGAGTCAACGAGATAGGTCTGAAGTCGCCCTCGTCCATAGGTGATTGTATTTTTGGGATGGGTATTACATTAGATTCTTTCCAGACTGCAGGTACAATGTCGGATCGGAGTGATGTATTGAAGATAGTGGTGATGGGTTCAGCCAGTTCATATGCGAACTCTTTAACTATGCGACACGGTACGTTATCTGGACCGTGGGCCTTTGAAGGTTTGATGGCGAGCAGCTTCTTGCAGACTTCGTGGGGCTGCACAGTTAAACCTCCTGCCACAGCAGGAAGAAAAGCAGGTAGTATGTTGCCGTCAAGTGGTGGGATGTCCGGATCTGGGACTGGGACCTAATGGCGGGCGAACGTGTCCCCGTTAGGCTCTCGATATTTTTTTGCTTTTTGGCCGTTACATCCTGTTTCAAGATAGCTACTGCACTCAAAGAGCATACCAAGAACCTAACCAAAGTAACTACTTTCGCTGGTGAGCACCGGTCACTCAAAGTGCAGCGTATACACAGGATTAAAACGCCTCTGGTCAAATTCACCAAACATGGCTTCGTGGTTTTACAACTACCCGAATCTTCAAGTATCACTCGTTTTACAAGCGCTGAAGTCATCTCACAAAGCGGTGATGTTCATCCACAACCTGGACCTACGTTAAACCATCATAATGACGTATCAGAAAGAACACGCCGCGTGATATACTCATTTTCTGAGTTGATCCATTACGGCAAAAACACTGGTAATCCATCGATCGACCAAGACTTGAAACTTCATCTACAAAATCTCGGGATTTTGAATTCCAATTCCTACAAATTTTCTAGCAACTCTCGAATATTTAACATCAAGACAATTTCTCATTCTAGCGCAATTCCAGTATAGCAACTTCTCAAAGGCTAATTTCTGCAGGATCGAATATTAATAACTGTGTTGTTATTCCTCCTGGCAGACATGCTAAAAAGCAGAGAGCGATTCCCGTGAGGATTACCGAACGTGACCAAGCTTTCAAAAGACGTAAAGCTCCATCAGCACGTGTTATTGTTCCCGGATCTATGGTGGCCCCCGCTCTAAACAACATGTACGGTAACAGCAGTAGTAGCGACAGCAATAATAACAATAACAATAACAATAACAATAACAACAACAACAACAACAACAACAACAACAACCAGATTACTGGTCAGAAAGCAATGCTACCAAGTCATTACCTTTTGAATGCACGTTCCCTCTTTCCAAAGCTAGATGAATTAACAGCATTACTGGCAACGAGTCCAGTCGACTTGGTCGTTATCACAGAGTCGTGGCTGCGCAGTGATATCGATGACAACCTATTATCAATCAGTGCTTTCAATCTTTGCCGTAAAGATCGTGTAGCTGGCCGAGGTGGCGGGATCTGCGTTTATTTGAGCAATGTAATACCTTGTAAACGGCGATTGGACTTAGAAAACCCGAACTTCGAGTGCCTGTGGCTCACTTTGCGCCCAAAACGCCTGCCTAGACCTTTATCTGGCATAGGTATCTGTGTTGTTTATCACCCTCCAGGCCGATCTGCCCAAAGTCATAAAGAACTGAACGACTATTTAATTAATGCTACTGATCGTCTGCGTAACGAACACCCTGATCATGGTCTGGTTCTTCTCGGCGATTTCAATGATTTCGACTGTAGTAACCTGGTGACTCATCAGAGTTTAAAGCAAGTCGTCCAACAACTGTCTGTTTTTGTGGCTTTCTGTTCTTGTGGCTGTAGTGTTGCGTGACGTGGGATGGCTCGTACGCGATTTGCATTTTTTTGTAGGGAATAGCGGCTATAACCACGTTGGACCAGGTGCTTGATGAGTTCTTCGCTTCGTTTATCAAAGAAAGCGTCAGTAGAGCATATGCGACGGATTCGCAGGAAAAGGCTGAATGGAATAGTTTGTTTAGTGTGGTTCGGGTGGCATGAAGTTTTGAGGAGGTATTGATGCTTGTCTGTGGGTTTTGTGTGGAGATCTGTTTGGATGTGGTTGTTGCTGAGGTGGACTTGGACATCTAGGAAAGGGAGTGTCTGATGAGAGGAATTTGAGTATTCATGGGTAAATTTGATACTCGCGTGAATAGAGTTTAAGTATCTGATGAAATCCACAAAAACAGACAGAACACCCTTCGTCATATCCTTCAATCCTGCTCTTCCCAAAATCTCATCTATTGTGAAAAAACATATCAACATCCTCCAGTCCTCCGCCAACTGCAAACAAGTTTCCCTCATCCACCAGTTATCGCCTACAAACGTAACGCAAGTCTACGTGATCTCCTGGTCCATTCCGAGCTACCTCAGAACAAGCCCTCCAATCAACAACCCGCTGGAATTCATAAATGCAACCACCCACGATGCCTAACTTGCTCATTTCTCCAAGAAGGTCAAACGAACAACACTTTTTTCAACACTAACGAATCACGCAAAATTACTGACTACTTATCTTGCAATTCCAAAAACCTAATCTATTTAATTCAATGTAAGAAGTGCCACTCCCAATACATTGGGGAGACAAAGCGCAAACTTAATGAACGTTTCGGGGAGCATCGCAGATCTATCCTGAATCACCATCAACTACTCAACCCTACTCCTGTCTCGCTACATTTCAACCAACCTGGCCACTCAATCAACGACGTCCAACTAATCCCGCTTGAACTTATACGCAGCAAACGTGACTCAGTTAGAAAGGCTCGTGAAGCTCATTTAATCAACAAAGCTAAAACATTGCACCCTCTTGGTATAAATAGACGTGACGAAACACGCCAATGACATGTCTCACACTTGTAACTTAGTCCTAAACAACCAATCATTGTCACGCATTTTATATTTTAAATCTTCTTTGTAACGATCCTTTTATGTTTCTCACTTTTCTTTTACGTTCAGCCCCCGAGGAAGGTTTGTATTGCAAACCGAAATATCGGGCAAAAAAAAATTTGTTTTTTTAAAAAACAAATATATTTCAGTTATTCTAGCTTTTGTTGTTTGTTCTCTCAAGCTCGTCACCTCCGCCGTTGGGATCAGTCTGCCGTTAATATTTTGTACTTAAATCACTGTACTTCCTGCCTAGACAGGCGAGAACTGATTTCTATTTTGGGGTTATTTTGCCCTCTATTACGTATGGTATGTTGGTTTGGGGCTCTTGTGGTCAACCGTTTTTCTCAAACCTGGAATCCATACATGTCAGAGCGGCAAAAATAATATTTAACTTAGATTGGTATACGCCAAGCAAGGAGGTTCTTGCCGCAGCAAAATGGAATACCCTGGAGACTATGTATGAGAAACGATTGTTAGTTTTAGCGCATCAGGCTTATTATCATCTTTTACCATGTCCTATGAACTGTCTTTTTGTAAAGTATGTAAGTAGCCACGATTTCAGGAGGAAAATGACCTTCAAGCTACCCAGGCCTAGGACTGATATGATCAAGAAATGATGTTCATACAAGTCAATTATTCGGTGGAATGCCCTGAAAAACCAAATGAGATCAATTTGCGACATTGACGCTTTTAAAAGGTCACTCAAGAGTACTTTTCAGCCACAAATATTGTAAATACGTAGAATTCTTATATTAGTTTTATTGTGATTAGTTTAGGAAGTTTAATTTTATTGATTGTACACGACCACATCAGCGTTGCTGAACTTTTAATCGTGTTTAAATAAATGCTGTTATTATTATTATTATTATTATTATTATTATTATTATTATTAATCGGCTTTTGAACAACCGGGCCCTGAACATTTGGTAAGTTTATCGCAGTAAAATCAGTAAAAAATAAGGAAAAATAACACTGCTTCTTTCATGACCGACTCATCTTCAATAAAATGGGTAAACAAGAAAAATAAGACGGAGCCGTAAATTACGAAAGCTGACCGTTACGAAAACCAAGGCCTGGCATGAACTGAAAAAAAAAAAAAAAAAAAAAAACCGGCATGCATCTGTGTTGAGTTTTAAAAGAGCCCGTCTCCTCTATGACCAGCGGTCAGATTTGATTTGAAGGACTGTTCATGTACGGCTCCAATCTCGTACCCAGAGTCTTCAGGCTTTTTGGTCAGCGGGGCAACGCCGGGAAGATTCTTGATGTACCGTGACAAGATACTGTTGCGTTTTCAATTGTTTAGGCCGCAAACCAACATGTCATATATCGTCTTCCAATTCAGTCGAAATATCATGCTTAGTTTGGGCAACGCATTCCTTGTCTTTGTTGGACTTCTGTTTACGATTTGTAGATACAGGACCGTGATATTCATGCAAATTAAAATAACTTCCGTCTCACGCCTTCCAATTTCGGTAATATAAGCTCATTAATCCGATAATGAAATCTCGTGACTCAGCGCTGCTGAGGAATTTTGCTTACCCAAGCATCTCGTGATCGATTCAGCAGCAGCAGCAGCAGCAACACACTCAGGCAGAATGGACGATATTGTTGTTTATCTCTTGCTAGCGTTTGTTTGTAACATTCAAGGCAAACATGAAGAGTCGCGTGTGTCCATTCCGGAGATGGTAGAAGAGATCAATACCTTGAATGTCGGGTATGACTGGTTCATTTTGCTTTATAAGTCTTAAGCCAAGTTTACTCCTAAATCCATATGGCAGTTCTACACTGTATACTCAGATTACACAGGCATGCATGCAAGTAAGGGCCTGTGGAGGGAGGGTATTAAACCCTCCTAGAATAGCCTGCGAGCAAGAGAGCTTGCTCGCAGGCTACTCCTAGAAGGGTTTCATTCTAGAACGGTCAAAAGATAGCCCTCCTTTATATGTGTAGGGATTTCCCTAGGGCCATCTCTACCACCAAGTTGATGCCATTAGATTGTTACTTTGTCTTGTACTCTTTGATGTATTTGAGAAGCAGTTCAACGGCTTCAGGTGTCCATGCTCATTTCTTCACCTTTTTTTCTTCACCACAACGTAATAATAATTACAGTGTACACTCAAACTATCACCTGCATAAGAGTTGGATAAAGTTGTGTTTTGGTGGATGTCAATCAAAGAAAAGCCATTGAAATTTCTGAGAATTCTGATTGCAAAGTAACAAAACCCCCAAAATTGACAGTTTTATTCACCGACTGGTTGTAAAAGTTGATTTCTAAGCCAATTTAACTAAATGAAAGGGCATTGTTTAGAGGATAGCATGTTGTTGAATTAAAACTGCACATAATTTGCAAAATCAGTGATGCGTTCGAGGTAGCAGGAATTCAGCAGTCACGTGCAGTGAAATTTGAAATCTTTGATTCAAAAATACCTTTTCTTTTACATTGTAGCTTGAACTGGCTTGGAAATCAATTATATCTATTTTATTGAAGTGTTGTGTCCTATTAGTTGGTAAAACTGCCAATTCCTCTGTTCTGTTACATTGAAATCTTGTCAGAAATATCCAAAATAATTCAACAGCTTTTCTGTGATTGGCGTCCACCAAAACCTAGCCTCTCCAACTCTTTTGAAGGCAGTTGGTTGCATGCTATTGGTAACCACTGACTATAGTTAGTTTCTCAAACACAATTAAAAAGCTATTGTGGGTGTCAGGGTGTCATGTGTGATACTGCATGTTAGGGGCAAGTTATGTGATGATAATACCGATGGCAGAGAGTAGGATGTACTCCCTTTTGAAGGCAGAATGTGAGATCAAAACAGTAATAATATCATGATTCTAGCCAACTTGCGCATCACTCGAATAGGGTGGACACAATGGCAAGCAGGGTAAGCCTGTTTCGAACCCTGGCTGTTGCTAAGTGAACGTTTTCCATGTAGGTGGAAGGCAACTGTTTATAAGCAGTTTGCTGGAATGAACTGGGCAGATGCCAAACAGATGCTTGGAAGTTATGGTGCTTGGCCCAAAGATTCTCCTCCAAAGCTTGTTAAAAACAATGTTGCCAGTGAAATTCCAGACAGCTTTGATGCTCGTGTGAAGTGGCCTGGTTGTATTCATCCAATACGAGATCAGGTAAGGAGCTATTAATTTTTTTAAAATTTTTTTTCCATATAATACTGTATTTTATTTACCATGTGCATTAGCGCGTGCGATGCTACGTTGCTAATGCTTACTAACTTCACCACCTTTTCTCGTTCGATATATTCACAAGAATTACATGTACATGCTTGTATTTTATTTAGTGGTTTGCGGTTTTCTACAATTTTTTTTGTAATTTTATTTATTCAATTACACTGATATAAGTTACAGAAAGAGCATAATTACAACAAGATATTTGGAAAAAGGGAATCAGACGAATTGCACCTTACAACATGCACAATAAACGGTCTGATTATCAATACTGACTAAATTTATTTAACAGCATTTTCATCATTATAAAAGCTTCTAAATAATGTTTAACAATTTCGGAATTTTTCTAGTTGGTATTTAATTTCTATTTGCATTGGTTGGCAAAGTCTGAGAGAGTAAGAGCTTTGTTGTAAAGTTTACAAGAACAGATGCTCATAAAGAGCTATTAATTATTGTAACCGCTTCCGTTGGAATCAAATACGTCGCGAAATATTTTGTGGTTTGATTTATGTTACCGCCGTGATTACTGCATTATAGATAGGCATAGCCCATAGCTCGCGTTTCAGTTCAAACTAAGACCCCTTGAGATCAAGATCTAGAAGACAAGTTAGAGCGAAATTCTCCGAAGAAATTAAGACCCGCGAACGTTGGTAAGCGACAATTTACTTATGTTTAAGATTACATTGTTATGTAGGTCGTAAGTTGTTTCTGTTCCATTAGGTTCACTAGATCTTGACTGTTTTATTTAGTTCATTTCAATATCACGTGCGCTTGGATTGTGATCATTTTTAGCTATAAAAGAAACGAATATTTAGGTAATTTCTTAATGTAATCATTTCAGTTGACCGCTTCGATAAGTGCCCTGAGGCCACAAGAATAGGAATACGAAGGAACAATAAAGAAAGAATCGTAACCTAATTTGGCTTGGTATTCTCGACTGCGCGTGTGACAACCCGGGAGCGAGACTTTCATTTCTAACTTGAGCGAGACCGCTACAATTATTAATTATTAAACTAGTATGTTTAGCTCAACTTTAATTAAGTAATTTAGTTTTTACCTGAGATCTGTATTGGACACGTTTACTGTATTTGACTGCTCACCCGTTACACATTTTTATGGTTATCCCGATCAAGAAAGATTAAGAAAACTCGCCATAGAAATCGAACAAAACACTGTTATAATTATACGGTTTGCGAGTATTCTTCAGAAACGGATCGTCTTGGTTTTCTTGCGAAACAGCCTCTATGAGTGTCTCCGGAATTCCATAATGTCTCAGGACCTTGAACATTGGATTGCAGGTAATAGAGTCAAAAGCCTTCTTGAAGTCAATGGGGTCCTTACAAAGTGCGAGGCAGCGAGGCGTGCGCGGCATGCGAGGCAGACGTGTGAGGCACTCAGGTTAGCCTAAAAAACACTCCGGTTAGCCTAAAGAGCACTCCGGTTAGCCTAAATAGCACGCAGGTTAGCTTAAATAGCTCCCCGGTTAGCTTAACGGTTAGCAGTTTATGTTGGGGTTGTTCATGCCTCGCATGTTTTGTTCATGCCTCGCACGTCTGCCTCGCATGCCTCGCACGCCTCGCATGGTGCCTCGCACGCCTCGCTGCCTCGCATGTTGGTAAAACTCAAGTCAATGAAGGTAACAAACAGTCACTACTAGAGTGAACTATGTGAAAAACATGTGAAGATCGTGTGAAACACATGTGAAATATTTTACACTGTGAAAAATGCAGTGAAATATAATATGTGAAATTTTAAACCATGTGAAAAATTATGTGAAAACCTTTTCCCAAATTCACATGCTGTTTCACATGTGTCAAGGATGTGAAAATTCATGTGAAAACATTTTGTCAATCTCTCATTGAATTTCACATGTATGTGAAGTGCACAGACGCTGTGAAAAGTATGTGAATTAAAAGTTGGGTGATAATTATAAGCTGTATTCCAGTTATGTGAAAAATGAGTTGAAATGACCATTTCAAGCTTCAAGCACAGGCCAGGTATTAGCTTTTAATTAAATCCTGTTTGCATGATTGTCTTTCTAGCTAACATTATATACACTGTACATGTAAATACATCATCATACAATCATACTCTGCCCCTCTCTGATCATCTGCCCCTTCCATTAAGCGTCTGAGGATGAATACTTGTTGTGTACAGCTTCTTCTAGTACGGAAGCCTGCTTGGTTATGCCTGAGGGTTGGATCAACGAAGGGTCTTATTCTGCTCAGCAATATTCTATTATAAACCTTGGCAGTGGTGGACATTAGGATTATGCCCCTATAGTTGGTCATTTCATAGAGGCTCTCTTTCTTGGGGAGTGTTAAAATTATATTCCTAATTATCCACTGCAATGGAGGGATTTTGCGGGTAAATTTGCATTGCATTTTGATGAAGAGCTTCCACAACTGGTTCACTTCCATGCATTAGGACCCCTAATATGTTATTGATGGGTCACATCCTGGAGCCTTTCCTGCTTTGATCTGTTTGATTGCTTTTGCCTTTCACTCTTGGTGATACTGCCGGTGTCGATAGGAAGGTCAACCTCTGCAGGGGATGGTTTAATGGCAGCATATTCTGACTGGTTGTTCTGGAGTTTAGAAAAATATTGTCGCCATTCAGACAGTAGTTCCTGGGTGTTTGCGATCCTTGTATCATCTGATTTCTTGACCTTTACCGAGGCATTTGGAGTTCTCTTCCCTGATACATGTAGTTTCTTTACTACCCTCCAAACGACCTCGTGTTGGCTAGTCTCGGACTCCCGTTTGAGCTCTTCCAACTTCCCTTCCAAGTGTTTAATTTCATCTTGTTAATATATTAGCTTTGTTTAGTTTGAAATTCAGTGCTCTGCACCTTTCTTTGGTTTCCTTAGTAATAATGTTTGTTGTTATACTCCCACTTTGCTTTGTTTCTCTCCCTTAATTTATCAGTTTTCTCGCTGACCCAGTTAGGGAACTTCTTTGATTTTACAAGTCCGACTAGTTACTTTTCCAGCAGTTTACTCCATGCCCTCCTCGAATAGATCATAAGATTCTTTTATGCATGTACATGTAATTATTGTATTTATTTATTTATTTATTTATTTTTTGCCACACCACAAATACAATGTATACTAAAAACAAATGGAAAAAAAATAGATGTAACAATGGCGAGGAGACCTAAAGGAAACTGTGAAGCTTATATTAATTAGGTCTCCTCAGTTATTATTATTATATTATTGTACTGGCAATGAATAAAATGATTAAAATGAAAACAAGAATTAATAAAAATAAATATGTTTATTTTAAATGTAAAGTTTCACCAGACAATTTAATATCATTACTAATTGCATAATTTTATTTTATCCAACATTAAATTGAAAATAAGACATTTATATTTTTGCTTCAGAACCATCTGCTGGGGGCAGGGGGGAGGAGCTACAAGACAGATGTTGACTTTTCCTTAATGTTAATGAGATTTGAAAACTGGTCATCATATCAGGGGGAGGGTCATACTTATCTCCCTACTGGTAATATTTTTCACTAGAGTAACTTTTTCAGACAAGTTAAGTTGGAAATTAATTATTTTCACAGTCAAATAAAATGTTTGAATTCAAAATAACTATTGGAAAAAGCTCATTGACCTTATATGGACCCAGGAAGTTAATGGGGAAAACAATATACATTTTGACTTGGAATGGGATGTTGAGTAAGAGTTTACTTTCATATGGGATAAAAGAAGTTGTAACTTTTGAGTGAATTTATGGTAAATGTTTAAGGTATTAAGAAGGACAACCAAACACTTTTGTCAGGTATCAGATATGAGACTGAGTTGTTGTTTTTTAACATACATGTAGGGTGCGTGTGGAAGTTGCTGGGCCTTTGGTGCTTCAGGTAAATAATTTTATTACTATTTAAGGACAAGGCACACATCTGAGCCAATCAAATAATGGATATCTAAATCTAAATCTAAATATCATTATGTCGGCAAAATCGTATGGGACATCATCACGCCAACTCTAGAATAATAATAAATCATAAAAGCTATGCTAAAATATACAAAAATTAATAACAATAAAAGTTAATCTACCGATAAGAATTAAATTAAATTAGTTTACTTTTAAAAATACAGAGAGATTGCCTGGAAACAGTTTCTTCTGGAAGTTTGTTCCATTCAGTTATCGTCCTGGGATATAAACTAAATATGGAACACAGGCCTAGGGTCACTTTTTAAACAAATAAATTACTTGTTTAAAAAGTGACCCTGTGTTCTTGAGCTGGCTCAGTATATATTTTTAGGAAAGAACTGTTCAAGTTAAACAATATCCTAAGATGACAAGCTAAGGCGGAACCAGTAATTAAGCAATTCATATAATTGTATAAGCCATAAGTTGAATGACGAACCTTGTGCTATAAGCCACTATAAAATATATGATATCTTCCTTGTTCTATAAACCACTTAATTGGTTAATGAACCATTGAGCTGCTGAGCCACTAATAAAAATATTTTATACATCTTGTTGTTATATAAAACACTAACTAAAGTTGACTGACAAGCTGCAAAACCATTGAGCCTCAAATACAGTGTACATGTACATGTAATAGTCACACTGTTCAGACTTAATAACTAAACACCCACGTGCACAGTGTGTATCCTGTGGGACCACGTACATGTTTAATTTGATCCTCTGTAAGGTCTTGGCTGTTTGGTCAAGTAAGATATCGTACATGTATAGGATGCTGCTATGCCATTTTAGTAGAATCTTGTAAGAAACTATGGAATTATGATTAGGATCTGATTTCTAGATTTCTAGAGTGTAATAATTCATTAACTACATTTTACAATTATGAGAATGATGTATTTATTCAGTAAGTGACACAGGCATACTTGGAAAAAAATCTGAGTGCTCCTATCAGGAGTCGAACCTAAGACCTTCCAATTACTTGTTTGGATGCTCTACCACTAAGCTACAGGAGACTCGTGGGAGCTAAGGCAATTAAACTAGTTGGCATATACTTGCGCAATCCTAGCAGTATGCAGGATGTTTGTCCCATGAACCCATCCATGCAGTTTAATGGACTTAGCTCCCACGAGTCTCCTGTAGTGGGTGGGGAACAGGGGGGCGGGAGCCCGGGAGAATAGGGGGCGGGAGGGGTACGGGAGGGGGGAGAGGAAAGGGTGGGAGGCGGGAGTTCTAAGAGGACGGGAAGCGGGAGAGCAATACAAAACGGTGAATTTCTTTACTTATTAATGCGTTAGAATACTATCAAAAAAAGAACTCAACAATGTTGTACAATGTTATTTGTCTTCCATTTAGCGTCCTCCGAGGCTTTACACAATATTTTATATCCAAGGGCACACGAAAATTCGTGCTCAGGCGATAATCAGGGTTACTTCCGGTGAAATTGTAAACCCTTTCATGGTGTCACGTCATATCATAGCTCATGAAATGTCAAGTGTGGCATGTGTACACATAATGTGAGTGCCGCGCAAGTTTTTAGAAGTCTCAAAAGAGGTGAGCAAGGCGAGCAAGTACGCGTCTTGTAAATGTAGTATCAGAGATTCAATGTCGTCAAAGACCATTTTATTAGTTCTTAGTATTTTTCAGTGTTAGTGATAAATCTGGGGCATGGACAACCTTCTTGGGAGTTAGCTCCCAATGACCGTCAATCAGACTGTACTAAAGATTTTGCTGCATGGTGTATGGGAATTTGCGAACGGAATGCTGTTTCAATGAGCACGCAGAGAGTGCGGAGTGGTTCGTTTTACGACACCGTTTTTCTTTTTAGACAAGGCGAAATCGATTCCTATTACAATAGACAGCCAAACAGCATGGGAAGCAACCAGGAACGACTTTATAGAAAAGAGGAGTAGGATTACGAGTAGGGAAGAACAGTGCAGCCTCCTCGGCACATTGATGAAGACTTTTTTTGATGAACAGTTTGTCTGGCCTAATTTTGGACGCTTTTTGCATTTAATGCAGTAATTCTTTCCACAGAGCAGTAGCAGCGAGCTTAGAATTCACAACCAGTAACCCAGAGATTTAAACCTTGGATCAAAGTAGGTCCTAAAGTTTCATTTTGCCTTTTTTCCGAACTAAAAGCAATTTTTTCATGCAGTTTTAGGGAGTAAGGATATCGAGAAAGATATCAAGATTATAATTATTAGTGTATCAACTAAATGTGATGGATCCGCAATAAGGCGATTAGGCAGGCATACCGAACTCTAAACTGGGCCGTTTGGCTGCCAGCTCGCCATGTCCTACTTCCCCATTTGAATTACATGATCCCAACAAATGAATAATTAAGAAATGCAACAACTATTACACTGCACGATGGACTGAGACTGTTGTCACTGAAAGAATGGTTAAACCGTCAAACAAGACGAACATGTTAGTCAATAATTAAATACAAACAGCGGTGATAAACATAATAAACTTACGCATTTTAGCTTGACGTAGCATATGAAACGTCAGGTTACATAAAATTAGCCTGCGTGCAGACGCCTCGTATTTCTTCCTACGTCGAAAAACGGCGTAGGAAGAAATACGAGGCGTCTGTACGCAGGCTACATAAAATGCGCAAGTTTATTATGTTTATCACCGCCGCTTGTACTTTATTTCTGATCAAGCTACGATGGCTCAAGAACAAAAGTCTTTATGTTAGTCAAAACTTCATTTACTCAGACTACAAAATCTATCAATTTTGTTAACGTTAATCAAAATATATATAGTAAAAAAATGAATAATGAAAGGCCTGAGAATGGTACGTCCTGGTACAGCTTTATGACTAATACGGGTTTTGAAGCCTTCTAATTTACTCGGGGATGGGAGAAACGCGAAAAAGGGCGGGAGGCGGGATCAGGCAAAGGTATGGGAGGCGGGAGGTTCCCCCACCCTGTAGCTCAGTGGTCTACAGAGCATCCGAACTAGTAATCAGAAGGTCTTAGGTTTGACTCCTGATAGGAGCACTTGGATTTTTTTGCCTGTGTATGCTTTGTATGCCTGTGTCACTTGCTGAATAATTCATCATAATTTCTCATTTATTCACCAGGCTTAAAATATTCCATCACATTTATTCCATTTTACAATTATGTTTTGAAATTTTAATAATTTGTTTTGCAGAAGCACTGTCTGACAGGTTTGCCATTCATAAGGGCATTGATGTGGTATTGTCGGCACAACAGCTTGTTGACTGTGACACAGCAAACAATGGCTGTGCAGGTGGTTGGCCAATAAAAGCATGGCAGTACATGACTCAAGTTGGGTGAGTTTCCTGACCTATAGCAATTTTACCATAAAAAACTTGTATAAAAAAATTTATTATATACCCACAGTCAGATTAAAGCTGCACCCCAATTTGGAGAAAAAAAAAATAGAATTATCTTTGAAAAACAATATTAGTAGAATTCTAAGTTTGTTGTATTGTCATGGTTAGGTGATAGTTTATAATGCTCTTTATAAGTTGAGCTAAGCAAATGCTTTTTATGTATTAGCTGTGAGCCTAATAGAATCAACTCTTAAAATACCTCTTCTTAGCTTCAAATTACCAATATCTTCAAAATTTATGAAGATACTCTTATGATAAAATTGTTGTTTTTATTGCTAAATAAACTTTTGTACCAAAATATTGCGTGTGAACATTTGAGTAAATCATGCAAAAAGATTGCATAAATAGGTAACCAAGCAATTGGCTCAATAGCAGTGATAGATAAATGTTAGTGCTGCACTGTGTCCTCTAGGTCTTTTTAAGATTAACTAATGTGCGGATGTTTTTTCCTTACTGGGACCAATGACTAGCTCTGTAATCAGGTGCCATTTTTGTATGTACCTTTTTTTTCATTTTCATTGTGACTTAATGCAAAATACAGTGAAACGTCTATTAAGCGGACACCTTCGGGACCTTCCCAAGAGTCCGCTTAATAGAGGGTGCCCACTAAATAGAGGTTTGTAAAAATTGCGCAATGTTTGTTAACTATTAACATTCAACGGCTACTCTGTACTGTGATAATGTTCCATTTCATTAAGGAAGCTATCCAGAGTTCAAGTTCAATACCTTTCATTACCAATTTTAATTACTGTTTTAAATCCAAAAACATAACAGCAAAACAGTAACGATAAAACGCGCGGTACAATTATGGGCTCTTTCAGTGTTTGTACAAATTAGTTATTTCTTAAAGTAATGTTGGTGGCTATGTTGGTGTCCACCAACATGGTGTCCCATACCAAACTCTGTAATTTTCCGTGGTACATTTTCTCGAATAACTCGATTATGAGATATCGCACAGCCCCGTGGCTTTCACATGTTGTTTATGTATCACTCTTTTACAACGTATAAATTTCTTGACTTTATCTATTGAATGGTTGAGGATTTTATTTTTTTTACTTGCGTGACGATGTGTGAGGTGAAAACCACCAATTGATTTGTCTTTTTTAACCGACTACTGTATTTTCAAGGACGTAATCCAATACTATACTTATCTATTGTCAATTCAGTCCGGTGTCTGCTTAATAGAGGTTTTTAACAATAGAAATTAGCCAAATGCAATTTATTTTAGTGTCCGTGTCCGCTTAATAGAGGTGTCCACTGAATGGGGGTTCGTTATAAAGGGAAATATAAGACGTTAATTTCGGGACCCGGCTTAGTGTCCGCTTAATAGAGGGTGTCCGCTTAATTGGGGGTCCGCTTAATAGAGGTTTCACTGTAATTTAAAAAATTCGGTTCAACTGCGCAGTGTCTGATTATATGCTTTTAAAGTGGTAACTGAATGTAGTTTGCTGTGCAATGTAAGACTATGTCCCAGTTTTTAACTGTCAGTTTAAAAACCATGCACTGGACTGGCTGATATTTATAGATGTCAAAATAGTACTGCAAATTGTATTGGTGAAAATTGTGGCTGCAAGTATACTTAAAGTTATGGATTTGAGTATACCACTTAAATTTGCTTGTGTTTGTGATTTAACTTCAGTCTTCTTACTGTACAATGCTATGGTGACTACACAGCAAGAGCTTCACAATGCAAATTTAATGGTACTTACATCTCACAGTGTCCAAGTGGTTATGGAGTTCCCAGGTTTTATAATGCATATGACCCACATGCAGTGGCACCATCTGTAAGTTATTAATTAAGCTTTTTGCTTTTTCTACTGCATGTATGCCTGCTCCTCTCTGTCACTAACAAATAATGTGGCAATTATGTTACTCCCTTTGTGCAACATTTGGTAAAATTATAACTATCATGATAAAAAATATTTAGTAACATGTTAGGTCCAGATGTTGTGCTACTGACATCCCAAACTAAATGAAGTGGTATGAATTCATGTCACTACTGTGTAGTGCTAAAAGTCATGGGAAAAAATGGGTGTGCACCAGTGTGCAGCTGAAAACAAACATAATGCTTCCATGCTGACCTTGCCTGAAAGCAAACCAACAATGTTCTATGTGATAGCAGATGATGGCATATGAGCACATACTTGTGCTGATGCTATTGGCACAAGATTTTATAAGCAGTGAAGAAGTGAAATGCGATACAAAGGAATCACCTGAATGAGGAGGAATGCCTGTCTCTGCTCTTTTTTATTTGTTATTATTTTAACCAATGCCCAACTGCACACCACTCATTGACATTACAAATATTGCATGTAATGTGTTCAGGTGGAAGTAATCCAGACTGAAATAATGACCAATGGACCTGTTGAAGGTATGTGATTGGTTACAACTGGTTATTTTATGTACTTTTTTGAATTCTGTACTTCACTTAAGCTTCTAGTCAGAAATTCTAGAATTAAATGTCACAAGCTAATTAATAAGCAGAACTTTCTGTGTCAATGATCAAAGATAAAAGAAAGAGTCAAATGGATAATATCAAAAGTGTGAAGGTATCATTTTGTATTAATTAATAACTCAGTGTTTTAGTCTTATTTCCCGGTTTCTTAATGCGGTACCCATCTTTGTTATTCCGTGGCCAGCTGGTATAATTATCATCACAACTTTTTTTCAGCGTCTTTCACAGTGTACCAGGATTTTTACTCCTATCACAGTGGTGTGTACACTCATACCAGTGGAAAAGCGGTTGGTGGTCATGCCATCAAGATGCTGGGGTTTGTTTCTGTTTCGGAATTATTACTGTTCTGTTTTTTTTTTCCTGTTTTTAATGCTATTTTATTTAAGATTCTTTAAAGTACATTTCACAACTACGGAACCCTTGAAATATTAACCACAGGTCAGCCTTGTGTGAAGCTTTTTTCTTGCTTTCTTTCGTTTGTGTTCAATTTTTAGTCAGTAGTTTCAGAAGACGTTGATATACATGATTGATCTGACAGAATGCACTTGAGCAGCCATCGTTGTAGGAACCTATAAAAGCAGTTGAAGATTTACCCTTTACAGCCAAAATGCCCTTCCCTTGAAAACTATACGTAACCATCAATCCACTGCCAGGGATAGAAGTTCAAATCGTGTGCGAGCTAAGAGGCAATTGTATGTGCTTCATCTTTGTCGTCTGAAATTCAAGCCAGGTGTTTTATGTTGGAAGCCCCCCCCCCCTATCCCCCGCCTAAACAAAAAAAAAGACAAAAAATAAATAAATAAATAAATAAATAAATAAATAAATAAAATAATCGGCAAGCAAGCAAATTGGGAATTAAGCGCTCCAGGCGCTCATCCGAGGAAATACGGAAGTTTAGTTATTTTCTGGTACGTGTATTTATGGCGGTTAGTGTTTTACGTATCCTTTTAACTATAGCAATTCTTATATAACTTTACGACATGCCCTATTATTATTGTGTTTTTTAAGCGTTTAAATGTCTTTATAGAATAATTGCTTAGTTTTTATTTTGCTTATCGTTTTGTCATTTGTAGATGGGGTCAGTCTTCACAAGGCATTGACTATTGGGTATGAATTGTGGCTGTTGTTTTATGCATGTCTTAACTTGTTACGATGAAGCGCGGCTCCTTTTTCTCGGGTGGATAACCTTGTTATACTGTGGACACTCCTCACTAAATGTATTTGTGTTACTACTGTCACACTAACATGTAAGCTTTCCAGCGGTCTTCCATCTTCTTTTGTCACGTGATCCGCGTAGCAAACAAGCCGTGTGACTTACTAATATCATTTGTTGGAGAAGCTTCTGAGATAGAAGTGAAACGTTCATTTCTACAGTCAATTTCATCCCCGAAGAAGTGAAATCCATTACAAGACATAAGGTATCTGTCTACAGTCACCCCTCTTCTCGCAGACTGTCCCTGGGGTAGTGGTACTCTTGGGAAATTTTGCTTTCCAATTCCTGACCCCATTTCAGAACAACATAGGTCATTTGCCATACTCTGTTTTCAAACCTGATGTTTGTGTTTGTCTCTCGTCTTGGTTTGAAGATAACAGAAGTACACATAATCACAATAAATTACTTTGTAAAAGTGAAACATCTTATTGTTTCAGTTGCTGAAGTGAATCGTGGTTGATCTCTTTGTATTTGTTTTTAATTTTAATAGATCTGTGCCAATTCGTGGGGTACATCCTGGGGCATGGATGGTAAGTTATTCGACCCTGCGGTCAGGTCACTGTGGCCGGGGCTTGTTTTGGCAACCGTGTTAGTCATTCCAGTTCACATTTAATTTGTTAAAGTACTAAGGCCATCAAAATATGGACACATGCCTACCGGTGAGTTTTGGTCATGGAGATCTTTGTCGCCAAAATCAGTCGCTTACCTCAGTCGCTAACCTCCTTCGATTTAAAAAGTTGTAAGTTGCTTTTAGCACATTTGGGACGTTTGAACACAACAAGCTACAGGGCACGCTTTAAGCAAAAACAGAAAAAAAAATAAAACCAGCGAGGAGGGCATGATATCTCGTTATTCAGTCTGAAGAATGGATGTCTGGATTGTTGTAAAATGCCTGAAGTGCGCATTTTCGTCAGTAACAAAAACGAAAATGTTGGAACTGGGTTTTTGTCAAGACGGAAAATTTTTCGGGCATTTCTTTTTCCCGAAAGTTTATCCGTCCAGATTATTTTGGAATTGTTGTCCCAGATAAGGCTTACTGTACATATAAGGCCCTGTCTATCAGAAACAGAGCCTTAAGTTTTCCAATTTGTTTAAATCGACAGGATATTTCTACATCCGCCGAGGCGATAATGAGTGTGGCATTGAAGGAGGGATTACTGCTGGAAATCCTGCACCGTAACAAACAACGCAATGAGTTGAGATTTTGTTTTAGTAGTTGCTGTGATACAGTACAACCTTTTCAATCTGGACCCTGTTGACATAAAAACGCGCGTCCGATTTATGGAGAGGTTTAGCTGTGTAACGAAAATACTATTGTTTTTCAAAGAATGTTTTTAAGTAATTAGCTATATATGTTTTCTAGGAAAACACAACACAAATACAAATAAATAGATTAAAAAAATCTCATGTATGTCAACGATCATTTGTCGTCGTACCTCTTGTTCTTTCGTTAAACGACAATTTGCGCTTAACCAGATCGATTCCTTTACCACGATACTAAAATCATAGATACAGCAACAGTAAGTAAGTAAGTAAGTAAGTAGTAAGTAATTTATTTAGTGTCAAATACACAGGGGGTGGTCTCCCAGTCCCCCGAGCCACAGGCTCATGATATAAGTGTTTGACAGTATAAAAAAAAGATAATAACTACTAATTAAATTAAAAAGTAACATCTAAATATAAATAAATAAAAATAAATCGGGTCAGAGGCAATTGCTGCATTGACAGCCGTTAAAATTTAACTTAGTTAAAAGTCTCCGAAAGGATGATGCATTAGGTGCGTTTTTTACAGCAGATGGCAACTGGTTCCAGATGTGTGAGATCATGTACGCATATGAGCCTTGAAGGAATCTACTATTGTATGAAGTTTGTACAACATTTAGACCATTGCTTCTAAGATTATATGGTGTAACTCGGGATTTGAATAAATTGGCTACATAGCCTGGACCATTCTTCTTGAAACATTTAAAAAATATCATCAAAGATTGTTCTATGCGTCTATGTTCCAATGTATTCATGTCTGCCATCCTAAGAATTGATTCATAATCAGTACTTTTCCCCATGTTCATTATAGTTCGTAGACCATAATAGTTCGCATCTTCCAGTTTCTTGTTAAGTGTTTTACCTATACCCATAAGTAAAGAGTTGCAGTATTCAAAATGTGATAATACAAAGCTCTTATAAAGAAGCAACATAGTGTTTGCCGGTACTAAGCGCTTAAGGCGGCGAAGTGCGCCTATCTTAGAATATACTTTCTTCAGCATGATACTTATATGTTCTTTAAAAGATAATTTGTTATCTAAACATATTCCTAGGATCTTTAAGTGGTTGTTAATATCAACGGGAGTGCCGGCAAACTCCAGGTCATATCGATAGGATGAGTTCCCAAGGATCATCGCTTGAACGGCATTCCCGTTCTGTTGCTATGTAGCAGTATTCTGTTAATTTTTGTGGAAGAATTTGGTATGTATCACATAGTTAGAGGTTGCAAACTGATGGAAATGTTTAATCCTTGAAATCGATCGGGCATTTTCTTTCAGTTGTCTTTTTTCAAATGTAACCACAGTACAGCATTGAACACTATTAACGGGATTGAAATCCACGTAGAGTATCTGTCTGGATTTGCAAAAATGTGCTCGCCCAATAACTTCACAGGGCCCAAAACGACAACTGTACTCATCCCTCCCCACCCATTTGCCTTTCTCCCCCATCTGCGAGTCACCCACCTGCACTTAGCCTTGCCCCTAGGCAACCAATCCACTCCTGAGACCATGCAACTGAAACCGGATCACGGGTTTTGTGGTCCCGATAAGGTTATGTAAGACTTATGTAAAAGAGAGAAGAATGGAGAAAAAAGGAAGAGAAGAGAAAAAAAAAAAAAAAAAAACTGTGCAACTTTTTATGCCTAAAAATAAAGTCCATTAAACAGTCTCTTGAAAAATTGCTTTCTGCTTCTCCTCTCTCCATTCTTCGTCCACTTCTGGTATATCCTTCAGTGCGCTTTTGATCATAACATTCGCCATCAATTTATTTGGGACTGGACTAATGGCATTACTTTACAGTAGCGCAGTATGCCAAGAGGATTGCACCGAATAAGGCTTGTCCCAAATTCCATGCCCAACCATGGACTATAGGAAACATGGGTTTCGACTAAATAAAGATCACATTTATCTTAAATTAAGTTGAATTACTCACAATGAAGTAGTCTTTTGTCTTTTCTGGTCGTTTCTCCCCATTTATTTCTTGTAGAATTGCCATAACATTCTTATATCGCCAGCATGCATTCGTTCAGTCTTGGTAACCGTACTCTCGCGCTAAGCGACCGCGCCTGGGATTTCAATAGGACGCACTTTCCATATGATCGCGGATCGCAGATCGCAATAAGGTCTGTGATCGTCTGCGATCATATGGAAACTACTTCTGCGATCGTCTGCGATCCTGCGATCGTGATCGCAGACGATCGCACAAGATAGAACCATGTTCTATCTAAAGGCTGGTTTCCATATGATCGCGGACGATCGTAGACTGATCGCAGATCACAGATCGCAGATCGTAAACAATCGCAATTGATCGCAGACGATCGCAGGATCGCAGACGATCGCAGAAGTAGTTTCCATATGATCGCAGACCTTATTGCGATCTGCGATCCGCGATCATATGGAAACCAGCCTTTAGATAGAACATGGTTCTATCTTCTGCGATCACGATCGCAGGATCGTAGACGATCGCAGACCTTATTGCGATCTGCGATTCGCGATCATATGGAAACCAGCCTTTATACAGGCTAAATTTGTTCTGAGTCAAACGGCGCGTTGTTACTTGTTAATCAGGGCTATTCTACAAGAAATAAATGGAGAGAAACGACCAGAAAAGACTAAAGACTATTCCATTGTGAGTAGTTCAACTGTATTTGAGATAAATGTAATATTATAATTTGCTTAGTAGAAACCCATGTTTCCTATTGCCCATGGCCCAACGTGGCAATATCATAACGTGATAACTGTTAAAAACTCCAAAGGTATTCTGGCAATGTTTATTCAAGTTGCATCACCACGAAGTTTGTCGCCTTCGGTAATTTGCCGTATGAAATTCAACATCGCTTCTTTTCAGGATTTTTAAGTTTTTTTCCTTTCCTAGCAATTATTTGCGGTAAGTTTTGTGACTCAATGGCTTTTGCCAATCGCAAAATTTATATTACATAACGAGTTCGAGATTTCTATCGCGCGCGAATCATCACTCCCGCGAGAAACTACGATAGCGAGTACTGAAATCTCGAATAATATTGCAATGAAATGAAAAAAAAATCGTTGTTCCGCCGGAATGAAGTTGGAAGAGGGCTTTGTCCTCTGTTTTGAGTCAGTTTCTAGTACCCAGTCCATTCTGTGGGTTCTCCAAGAGTATCGACATTTTAAAAAATAAATTCAGCATGATTTTGCTTGCCCGTCCTTAGGTAAAAGACGCTTTTCTTGACCAAACAAGTTTACATCTGATTTATCATAATTTTAAAGACCCGTTGATATTGTTTAAAGACTTTGTGTTCATGCTGCTTTACTGCTATCATAAAATGTATAGTGAATCACTTCTTGTAATTCATATTTTTGAATAGTGAGGGTTAACAAAATTATTTACTTCTTAAAAGTAATTCTTAAATCTCCGAGAAACAACTTGAAGTTTGAAATTATTCATCTATGAAGAAAGCCACAAAAGAAAAAGTTATGACACGATGGGTCAAATTTTATCGTTTGTTCCACAGCATAGCGGTCGAAACGAAACGATCCTCACCTATGTGACACAATCGCGAGTTATGAGCTATCATTTCAAACCAAGACTGATGACTACTAACACCATGACAACTCACAGCAATTTTGCAGAATATAAGCTGCTACAGAACAACGATTTTTAAATGAGTTGTGAACCTATTTCTTAACTTCATGATCGACTTAGAGAAAACGAAGGAGGAAAAACGGCGGTGACAGGGGTGAGAGATCCCTTGCTTGATTGAGTGGCCGGCACTAATATAAATTGTCTGTTTTGTCTTATTAAAATTGTTTAAAATGCTCAATCTAGATCGATCAAACATTCCAGTTAATAGTAGCCTCTAGCGTGTGCGTTCGACACATATTTAATAGGTGCACAGATTTACTGGGCATGGATTGAGAATTTACAGGAAACACTTTTTTCTGTTTTCCTAAAAGTCATGAAAAACCTTTTACTTGGCCTAAATTCGACTGAAAGTGTGTTTATTTCCGCCCAAACTATATCTTTAGCAATCTGATGATTCACGCGCTCTTGTCCTACCACTCAATTGGCTTCAAGGTGTTTACTTGTTTAACAATAACAATTTCGAATTCAATTCGTTGTTGGTGTGTGCCTAGCTCAATGTAAGTGACTGTAGGATGCTCATTCTGACGCCCACCTGTGTAAATAAACTTCCAAAACACACAGCCTCTAGAAAAGTGAAGCAATACTGTAAGAGGCACCATTCAGGCTCATAGCATGTCAGTATGCAAAATACTTCCATTTCTGTTTTCGCCTGTAGCCATAAAATTTTCTTTACGTGAAGGAATACTTGTATCGATCA
This sequence comes from Pavona decussata, assembly GCF_977016875.1. Classification (NCBI taxonomy): domain Eukaryota; kingdom Metazoa; phylum Cnidaria; class Anthozoa; order Scleractinia; family Agariciidae; genus Pavona; species Pavona decussata. Next base: position 3,980,732 of record NW_028145430.1, on the reverse strand, counting down.
AGGATCATTGGCGGAGTTGGCCAGAGTACTAGGGACGAGTGGCATAAAACTTAACGGCGGGCATAAATGCTGTCGTCAGACGTTAAAATACTGATTGTGACTGGGCTGAACGTCTGGCGTAAGCAGTAACGCTCGCTGTTAAATTTTATGCAACTCACCCCAGGTTATTGATTCTCAGGTTATTTACTAAGCAGGAAAATTGTAACAATATAGCCTGAAACGAGAAATATATGCTGTGATTGTCTTTTGTTTTTCCTTTACTGTTTAGTCCCTTCATCTATTGACTTCTTTTTAAGTTAACAGTGATTTAGGAAAATGTGTATGAACATTTTCCATATATTTCAAAATTTCATCTCATTTTACACCACATCTGAAACGAAACCAAATCTGATTTCTAAAGCTGACAGTGTATTAAAATGGGACTTGCACTTGTTAAGCTGTCAGATCCTTTCATATGCAGAATTAATAAATGGATTTGATGAAATCTTAATTTAGTAAAGTAAACTTGTTTTAGAAAAATCTAGCACGTTTATAAAAATGTTTTGTTGCAAAAAAATTAGTTTAAATTCCACACAATGCCAAAGAACAGCTTTACAAAGATTAAAAACTGTCCCGGCAGGGCTTTATTCCAGTTTTATGATCATCTTCAAGCAGCGATTAATCCACTCAAATAGAAGGAAATCAATTATTATGTTCGATTATGCTTAAGTGGGAACATTCTTCCTTTTTCTTGGTTACAACGTGGCTACTTTAGCACAAAATTGACACAACGTCATTAAATAGATGAGAAGATGGCACGCAATGGTCATTTGTTGTTTTTTTTTACTTACTGAAAAGTAATGAAAGGAAATCAAACTACAGGAGGTAAATATCAGAAACATGAATTTTCCAAAACTACTCAGCTGTTTTAGGCTAATGAGCTCAGAGATCATTCATGTTAGCCGCCATCTCGTCTGTAAGTCGTCCCTAATCCGATTTCATCGACGTACAACGGATCTTTCAGGGAAATTTTGTGTCTTTGAATTGTATGTCTATATTCATTTAGGTAAACCTGATAAAGGAGGTGGTATTGTATGTGGAATTAACGAACAAAGAATTTTTCCTGCAATAAATATGCAAATTCTTGCACCTGTAAAAACTGTCAAAACACGGATCGTTCAGTTCCTTAGATCGTGGGTCTGCATCATTTCCTCTAGCCGTCATAGCCTTTCATGCTTCCGATTACTCACCGCCTTTATCGGTTAATGAAGAGCTATTTTCTCTTTTTTTTCTTCGTCATTAAGAGCCTGACAGAACACACATCAACGGACTAAAGCAACATACTTCGCATCCCGAATGGTTCGAAAAAAGGTAAAAATAATTCCATTCGTCATGATTAAAATTTAGGTTGTTCAGTGCTTAAATTCTCTTACCATAAAAGTAACACGAACGTCCTGGTTCATCATTTCGGAAATGGTTTCTTTTAAGCTGGTGTATAACGTGTGAGATTAATGAATTCCTAGTCAAGATCCTAAAATTTATTATGTTACGTCTTGATAAAAATTTACACCGAGTTTCTCTCGAATGATATTCAATTGAAATCAGTACCCTCAGTTTTACTCGTCATAATAAAAACCAAGTCAGGAGTTATGGAACTTGGGAACTAAAAATCGTAGAATTAAAAAACCGAAAGACGAAAAAGGGGAATAAAACTCATGGATGCGGATAAAACCTTGGGGAATAAGAATTGTGGGATAAAACTTCGGGTTACAATTTGTGGCTTAAGTTGTGATTAAAATTTATCTACTCAAATTGTTGGCTTCATAGTTTTTTTTCTTTTAGTCCATTCCAATCTCTCATTCAGCTGTCTGGCGACCAGGCCCGAGCTGTTTTGTCTTCCATTCGAAATAGGCAAGTGTAAAAGTACGTCATCCGACTACGCATGTGACTGGTGAGAGAAATGAGATTAAAAACTGACTTTCTTAGGACTGTCATGTTTAGAAGCAAAAACTTCTTTCGCTTTACAGGCTGTACGTTTCTGTTATATGGATTACTTTATGCACATTACGTACAATTAACAGTTATCCTGCGAAATCCCACGGAATATCACCTGATACTTAGCCGACGAGGCCGTAGAAATAAGGGGATATTCCGCAAGATTGAGCATTATTATTCAACACACTGATAACAAAGCACAGTTTCACTGCAGAAAAGCTGGAGGCGATATTTATTTCACCATTTTTTTCTCCTGGCACACGATATGTATATCGCAGGATCTGTTGACTACGGACCATATTTGGGCAGTGTTACAATGTGTTTAAGAATAACAACGCATAGCCAACACGCTGTTTTAAAGCATTTTTGTCTCTCATTTCCGTCCAGTCAATACAACTCTTCCATCGTGAAACAATATTGATCTGATAAAAATAAATAAATAAAAAAAAAAAGATCACAGAAACGATAGCTTGTTCCACTTTGTTACAGCTGAAACCTAATCATGCATTCTTGTAAAATGAAATATTTGTTCGTGGACTTAAAAATCGAAATATTTCTTTTTTCTCAGTTTGCATCTGTTCAGCAAAATTCTGTGCAGTGGTAAGAGCGTCCTTCCCTTCTAACTTCTAGCTGGTGGTTGCAGGAACTTTAAACCTCAAAATAAAAGCAAAGCAAAATCAAAGAAGGCCATTTTACGGAATCACTGTTCTTGGTCTGATAGCGTCCAGTTTAAGATTTACATAAATTTAGGAGGTGAAAAACTGAAGGGTGATAAATGTTCAGTTTCCAGTCGTCTATTAAATCTGAGTAACTAACTATATTGGTTGTTAAGACGGGCTTTCTACTGGCGCGCCACCGCAGTGGCAGGATACTCTCCTCTGCTGACGGGAGCCAAGCTTCAGTCGGAACATGTTTGTGAAATGCAGACTTTATCCAGTCATTCAATCTCCATTGACAATGTTCAAAACATTCATTTTAGCTCTTTATCTCTTTGACCGGTTTAACTTAAACGGAAGAGATAAAAATATTGCTTGAATACACAATTTGATAAAAATGTCTGAATAGAAGACATCTATATTTTAATGCGAATTTGTTCACACTTTTTAATTTGCGCATAGAAAGTAATACATTCTTTTTTTGCTATCATCATCATCATCATTTATCGATTTAAAATATTCTCATATTACTGATTTTCGATGGAGATGAGTAATTTTACTGGAATCGCGTGTACAGACTACAGCCGAATCAAACCGAATGTTTTTCTTACACAGTAACTTTCTCTTTTTTAGGATGCTCAAAAACTGCTCAACTTCCCTTCAAAATGAAAGTCAAGGTTACTTGAGGATGAATTACCCTGTTCTTGTTACATGGGGAGTTGCGTATTCTGTTGTTGCCTTGGCCACTCTTTTCGGTAATGGCCTTGTAATCATATCCTTCGGAAAGAACACTTTCCTAAGAACTCATACAAACTACTTCATTGTCTCATTAGCTGCTACTGATTGTTTTGTTGGAATAATCTCTGTTCCTTGGTGGATTGTTGTTTTGTTTGTAAGTCATCAGCAGGAGACATGGTTCGAACTACTGCATGATGTCTGGGTAATATTTGATATTCTGGGCGGTGTTGGTTCAATATTGCATCTTGTCGCTTTGAGCTGGGACAGACTTTGCGCGATTGCATGGCCCCTGAGCCATCGTATCTACACCAGTAAACGTTATGTGTTGATCTTGGTCCTGATTTGGATGTTGGCGATTCCAGTTGCCGTGTGTTCCAAACCAGGAATGAAATCTGCACCAAGGGCGTACAACGTGACTGTCATAATACTTTTTTTCTTTGTTCCACTGTTTATTCTCTGCGTCACACAAGCAGCTGTGGTGATATCCCTTCGCAAAAACAGGATACAGAACTCTTACAGACTTAAAAGGAGTCTTCGTAAAGAGGTCCGTGTTGCCAAGACAGTGATCATAATGATCGCCTTGTTCATGATTGGATGGCTTCCTTTCTTCACACTCTCCTTGATCTCTTACATAGAGCCACAGATTATGCCAACGTGGCAAGCTATTTGCGTTGTCAAATTTCTGCAATACAGCAACTCTGTTGCCAATCCTGTGGTGTATGCGCACAAGTTCCCGCATTTTCACAGAGCGTTTGCAGCCTTACTGTGTCCGTGCCGCGAAGTGGAAAAGAAGGCGCGAAGCGCTGGGCAGAGCTTCAGAACAGCAGTTTCTTCTATTAAAGCTGGCGCGATTCGTAGGAAAAGCAATCAAAGGCACCGGAATCACCTACAGCCTATGATTTCAGCAGTCAACAGCTCCAGTGGCGGATCTTCTTTCCATATCTCATCACCAAATGATGGGGAGACTGAACGTCTTCCTACAGAAGAAATCGAGCTCAATGGGAGCACCTCGCAATCTTCTTGAAGACAAGCATGATCAATACCTCACAATATAATCAATATAAATGAATTATTGAGGTTTATAAATATCAGCCAACAGAGTTATTGAGAAACACTTGGATAACAAACGTGCAGAGCCTTAACGGCAACATTTGCAGTGCAAATAAAAGTACTTAAAAATAATTTTCCCACTAGTGCGGACTTTAGCTACCTTTTGGCTGATCTTAGTACGGATTAAAAATAAGCTGTAAATTATTTGAAGAAGAGAACAACGGGCAGATAGAAATGGGACAACGTTTTCTGCAAATGCACTGTAGGATTACGGATAAGACAGGCATCAAACTGGACGGATAATGATACAGTACGTTTGTCTCGTAAGCTTATAATAATAAACCACCCTTAAAAAGTTTCAGGTTTGCCCCTAAACCTTGGAGCTGAAGGAGGTAGAATTGCAGCTTTTTTCGAAAATCTGAGGTTATCCCAACTTACTTAACAATTGACATGCCATTTACACAAAAAATAACTGACAAACTTGCAGAAGAATATGTATAATGATACGTGTTTGTGACATCATAACACAAAATAACTGAAATTTCAACAAGTCCATACGTCACGTTTAGCATCTGGGCGTTCTTTAGCCATTAGCACATAAAGGGTAGTCCTTGGGAGGTTTAAGCGTTTTTCTGTTCCAGTCACGTGAACTACCAAGTAAGGTTATGATTGAAAAAAGAACCCTTCAACAACAACGACAACAATATTTATTTACAGAAAATAATGTACATATTATACTGACCCGCAAATAATAACGCTAATCGAGGCGGGTCAGTCTTTAAAACCTGCATTATTACATTATATACTTATATTTTTACAACATAAAAAGAGCAAAAGGAAAATAAAAAAAGAGAGAAAGTAGAATTAAAGTGTAGATTGTTGTAGTAACAAACGTGTAGAAAAGAGTAATAGGAAACGGCATGTCTGAATTAGATATTTCTTATCTTATGGTGTTTAAGTTTTAGAGTTATTGCGTCAATCTCAATATATTTATCCTCCGTTTTTAGAATATCTAAGAATGCTTCTTGTAATTCTTTCTTAAAGGATTTCTTTGGTTAAGTCAGGAGCCCATCATTCCAGGTTTTAAAACGTGGAAAAAAAAGCCTTTTTCTTATTTCTTTTCTTCTTTTTTTTTGCACATCAGGTCTAGAGTTCTTAACGTAAAAGTGTTGGGATGTTGATGAGCAAGTAGAATAGGTGCGAATACTCTGAAGGTCTCGAAAATAGTTTAATTATGTTTATTGGTGGCACTGTTATCGTGAACATCGAACATTAAATTACGGACATAAAAAGGGAATTGCGTGTTCTTTTCTATTAGACTTAATGCGCGTTTTTGGAGGAATATGATTTTGTTGAGATACGTCTTATGGCATTGTCTCAAGTATTAAGTCCATAAGTTAGATATGGTACGATTATAAATTTATACATATTTATAAGGACAGACGAGCGAATAAAGTACCTCAATTTAGCAATCATTCCTATTGTCTTACTTATTACAAAGTCTATATGGTTTTTCCAGGAGAGGTTTTCATTGATTAAAACTCCGAGATATTTAGTATAGTTCTTACATTTCAACTTCACACTTCCATTTGTTTCATTTTCAAATATACTAATTTGTGGATGACAATGAATTTACTTTTGACGATGACGAAAAATCTCAAAAAATTAGATTTTTTTGTATTTAAAGTTAATTAATTTGTAGTTAGCCAGTCACATAAATTGTACACTTTTCAACAATTCATTGAAATAAACGGTGCTAAACAGTTTGTCTGTGGTTTACTGAGTTTCCAATATGATGGTTAGAAACCTTGCTTAGCATCAATATCGTAGTTATGTTTGTCTACCCTTAAATCAGTATCTGGAAGAAGGAACTTAGCCACTCACCACTGATGGACAACGTTTTTATCCCGCGGAACGAAGCCACAAGGAGATTGGAAAGAAAGAAATTCGTAAGGTATTACTGAGCTTTACATAGGTTTTTTAAACTTCTCCCGCATTTGAAGAAACAAACAGAAAGTGACAGTTTTCTTCGATTTTACTCTTAGTCTTGTCATCCCTCCGTCTCCTTCGTAATTCTCTCGACTCTTTTTCATGGATCAAGTTGCTAGGAGCAGAAAAAGGAAAGAAAATTTCAACCCCTATCGTCAGGATGCTTGCAGCATGAATAACGTGATTTCTCACTCTTGAAATCAGCTGATTTGATGTGTTTCTGCACTCAGGCTTTTTTTGCTTCCTAGGTTACCCAAGACATACGTGTGATATATTCACATGCTTATTTTCAGTTGATTTTGCTTTCAATTAGAATGGCCGGTATTCTCGACAAAGCGTATTCATTCGACAGTTGACACAGAGACGTTGAATCGTGCGACCATGACTTGTTTACTTTGGGTGCTTCTATTCGACTTTTCATAGATAATAAGAAGAGAAAGGGCGTGCAGCTTATTCTTGAGTAGCGCTGTTGAGTTTTAGTACAGTAGGCTATTGTCAGTCGGGTTCAGCGCTAAGTTTAATCCGCCTAGATTGGTCTCGCTCTCGCTTGAACTTTAGCTCTGGCAAACTAGCCTGATGTGTCTCAGAAACGCACCTAAATTGTACGATGTGTAAAAATCAAGAAACTGAATAAGAAGGCCTGATTGAATAACATCCTACCAAAATTGCGTGTTAAGGTGTAGTAAAAACACTGCATTAGAATCGTATATGTGAAGAATTCAGCAAAATTGGATTAGATTAGCCTCCGGCTAGAGCACAGTGGAGAATGTCAAGTTTTTCGATCTTCTGAATATGTTGGAAATCTTCCCATTTCGTCTTGGGTTTACTGACCTTATCTTACGAGAGGTAGAATTAACTCCCCAAGAAGAGCGATGGAACGAAACATTGTCGATGCCACGAAGTCTGATCAAAGATACATTCTTAGGCGAAGTGAGCGGATATTCCAAGTCCTCCAGATAGTTCGACTTCTTACACTTAAAACAGTGCCCATATAGTTCCAAGATTGTTTGGTAAAAGCCTGGAAGTCTGGCAGTGTATATTGCAGGATTTGCAAGCGAGCTGCTATATTGCAGAATCTTGAATGCAAGAATAACCTCATATTTGATGTCAACGCATTCACCACACGCCCAGTATGCAAAGTTTAGGCCAAAGAATGGACCCCAGGCGACCAGAAAAAAACCTATAATGAGCAAGATTGCTTTGGCGATGCGCGCCTCTCTTTCCGCGCCACGGGCTTGGTGATGGTTTTGAGAAACACTCTTTGATGCAGTGATAAACATGGCTACGTAGACAGCAACTATAACCGCTAAAGGCCAAAGAAATGATACCACGGAGACGAAAAGCGTGTAATTACGCCAGCTGGATGCTACTTTCACAGTAATGCAACACAATGTTGCGGACACGCCCCAAACCAGAAACACAAGACACAAATAAGGCTTTTTGGAAGAAATACGATGCAAAAATGGCCATCTTATAGCGTAAAATCTTTCTATACTTATCATCATTAAATGCCAAATAGATGCAGTGGCTCCAAACACGTCGATAGTGTTCCATAGAATATACACAAAGCTGGGAAATTCCACCGAATTGGCGAGGATGTATATAAATGACGGTACACCAACACTCCCAACGATGATGTCTGACAACGCAAGGCTCACAAGAAAATAAGCCGTGCGAGTGCGCAGTTTCCGCTTTTGAAGAAATACTGAAATAACAACAATGTTTCCCAATACAATAGCCATGGAAATAACGGAGTAGATGATGCAAAACAGAACTTTAACCCCAGGGCTTGTGCGGGCCACTAGAAGTGTTTTCGTCGTGTTTTGTTCGTTCGTTTGCTCTGCACAAGATGAATTAGTGAGCGGGAAACAGCTTGCAGTGTTATTCATCGGATTTATGGTTGTCCTTATCTGCTCGTGTCGCTGTATTTTCAGTTTGTTGCAGAAGCAGTTTCCAGTCTTTCGGTTGATTTGTTTCCTTTCGCTAAGGAAGAAGAAATCGTCGCAGAAAAGTGTTATTTTTTTAGAAATCACTGTTGGAATATTCACTGAATTGCTTTTTAATAAAACTAGATGGGAAAAGAATGGACACATATATTAAGGTTCACAGTTTCACAGTTAGGGTGAAACTGATGTTCTGTTGTTTTTCTAACAAATGCTTAGGGTGTGCGAGCTGAGTATTGTGTTATTTTAAAAGGTCTGAATTAATTTTTTCTTTGTCTAAAAAGTTATAATTTGAAAGAAAAACGAATTTATGTAAGGCAAAAAATGATTCACTTACTCAATACAGTGAAAAAGTACATACACCCTCTTCAATTCTAAGGTAAACGTAATGAAATTTTTAACCTTTTTCTGGGCTGTGTTACGGATGGAACATGTCTGTGTTCGCCTGGTGTATTCTTGTATTTTAGCACTCTGATAAAAGAACAGCCTTTGAGTTTGTCTTTCCGCGAACAAATAACTTAGATAAACAAAGTGACGGATTAAGGAAATCTAGAAGTTGACGAGACCTAACAAGGTGTCATGGGAACTAAGTCCATGAAATTATTTTACCTCGGACAAAAACTTTGGAGGTGGCCAGTTGGATTTTTGCTTTACCATAACACCTTTTATTACAACTCGACGGAAAGACCTAGTCATCGTTATTGAGATTTCCGAAAAAATAAGCATAGTTTCCATAGAATTTGATGTTCACAATCCAAACTATTTTCAGCGAAAATAAAATTAATTAGCAGGAAAAATTTGATGCATCCTATATACTACCTTGAATTTTTGTTTTTGTTGCTTTATCTGTTCAATTTACATTTTCAAATGATTGTGTTTATTCAGCCTCAGCAAGCACAAAGCGAGCAGAGCAAACTATTCACAGCCTGCACAATTTAGAAATTATCATCTATTAGTCAAGCTGTTAATTTACTGGCAATTTCAATAAACGCAGAAATCACCTTCGTTTCGTTTAACCAAAGAATAAAGAGCTGAGTGAAAAGCTTTCCATATTTCAGCATTAATTTTTCTTTTAGGCCTTATTTCGCTAATTAATTTTTGTCCTGTTTGTGAACAACTTTATTTATTCAATAAATCAAAGTCGCAGATGCAGCGCGACGTATTTCTTTTCTTTGACTGTTTCTCGTTAGTTTAAAGATATCCGTTCCTAAACAATTAAAATTTTCTAGAAATCTTAGAAAAGACAAACAGGGAGACGTTTCGTTTTGAAGCGCTTAACCAAACAATCTTCTTTTTTTGTCAGTAGCTACTGTTTAAAAAAAAAAACCTGTATGCCACTTTCCCCAGGATTTTTTTTCCACCCGCGTCATGAGGAATAGCGAAGCGACTTTGGTTGATGTGTTTCGGTTAGCTGTCTTTTAAATCATAGCAATGTCGAAAAGAAACTTAACGAATAAATGTTTCGTACCTGATTATCTTTACCTAAAGGGATAGAGTTTTGTTGTTAGTGCTACTGTGATCACACTATTTTAGTTTCTTGAGACTTTGTAATATAAAAACTGCTCACAAATAGCAACAATAAAATCTCAAACTGGCTCAAATTAATAAAATAGTATAAAAAGAAAAGAAAAAAAGGGACAAGACAAGGAATCATGATTATTATAATGGTCGAACTAGACAGAAACGTGTTGCTGTCTTAACTAGATTTGTGTTGACCGTTGGCACTGAAGAGGGCAGGGTATGTTTTCATCTGTAAGTGCTGTGAAAGAGATTTTGATCATCCTGGTGGAACATCTTCAATCACCATCGTCATTGTCATCATCAAGGGGCCGTATGTGCACTTTTATAGACCCAGGTATGGCCCTCCAATCGCGTCATGTATCAGCCATTCTCGCCACAGGAGCTAATTCCCGTCCACACTATAGCAATAAATAAAAAAAAAATGATTTAACTCACGATGTAGCCAATGAAGTTGTAGATCTCAACGTTCGACTGCATACTGCGTGTGCTTAAAAAAGATAAGGTCGACTACGGTTTACTCTTGATTGCGCCTACCGCTGAAGAGACAGTTTCTTTCCGGAATAACGATGATCAAGCTAGGCGCGCGGATTTCTGTCTTCGCTCTATACCCCAATTGGGGGCTTGTTTGCAGGTTATAATAAGGCGACCTCCTGATGAACACTACCAGCAAGCAGTGAAAGTGCTGCGATCTACAACTTTTATTTTTTGCATCGTGATACAAATGATTATTTTAATTATCGTTACCACGTGAAATAAAGGTAACGATAAATAAAATAATAATTGACTCCAAGCACATACAGATGAAATAAACATGTGCATCTTTTTATACCCGACAATTAATCAAGCACAGCGAGAGTCATTCTCAGTATTAGATGAAAATGAAATTAAGTGTGTATTGGAAACAATGTCTTCCGATCCTCCTTGGGAAACATTGTTGGCCTGAATGCTTCGGTAATCTTCGGAAGTCTTCGGGGATTAATTGGAAAGGTTCGGACAGCTTTCAAAACACTTTCATCTGACCTGGCAGTGCAGTTCACATCGATGCCCCAGCGAAAGTGAATCTTTTCCTACGGTGAAGTGTTCTGGCCCTACGAAAAGTCACAAGATTTTCTTTTAACGATTGTTTGGACGTCATTTCATAAAAGGAATATTATTAACAGATTGTTATTGAAGCGATCAATCATAAATTCCAACAACAATTGACTAGCACTAAAAGGAATGTGTCCTTACATTAAAATAAAGTGCATAATGCAAGTTACTTTTAACGCGTGTTATTCTTATTATCTCTTATACAGTTTTCACTGAGTTTTGACCATCCGTATGCATTTCCCGTTTAACATATACCCATTCCAGCCCGCTTTAAAGATATATATCATCTTGCACATTGCGTTAACTAGGATACATTTATTCCGCGACTGAATGCCTGGAATTTCCATCATATACAATTCATTCCGCGACTGTTCGTTAATGGCGTGAAACCTGAAACAGCACCACTGCACTTTGGCTCTCAATTGGGGCACTCGTGATATACATACTACAGGAATCACGGCTGAACTACTGTAAAAAAGGCATCGTAATCCCAGGGATAACGATTGCTGGCTCAGATTGCAAGAAGAACAAAAGAACTTCAGTGGACTGATAGTGTGGTACGGCAAGCTTATGGTAAAGTAACAAAAAAATATGACTGCCACTCCTTTGGTCATTGAAACGTCGATTTTCATGCTTGGAGTCAATACTTTACCAAGTAGTCTGAAAGAAATGTCCAGGAATATAGCAAAGATGATAAAACATGGAAAACCGAAGCTGCCAATTGAAGTGAGAGTTACAGTAACTGGCATTTTCGTGAAATTGTATACAACTATGACGATGGAAGATACTGAGGATGCAATCAGCCAGGGAGTGATGCTTGCAATGTAGTTGGCACGATCTGGTGCCGTGCGGTGCATGACTGGCCAGCAAATAGCACATAGTCTTTCTGTTGCTATAACAACCAGATGGAACACAGTTAACAATTGATGAAAAACATCAAAACTGTAGTAACAAATGTCATCTATTTCCTTAAGGTTAAATGAAGTCTGTTTTTTCTGTTCCATGATTAGGATAAATAACCACACTGGTATAATAACAACTGCTGTTACGAGGTTTGCGAGGGCTTGGCTGGTCAATAAGTGTACGAGCCTTGTCAAATTGTACTGTACATCAGGAGAGGACGGCTTCCAAGTTAAAACGATGCCGTTAGTTAGTAATGAAATGACCCTGATGATACATAGAATGATAAAGTAAATCCAGAATAACACAGGGTCCAAAGCTGCCATTGGTGTTGAATGTGGAATCTACCTGAAATCAATTATATAACAATTATATTGAAAAAAAAACTAGCGCTTTTCGAAGATTGCTGTAACAGCAAACATGACTTCGGCGTGATTTCATAGTGTTTCAACGCTTATACGAACCAGTGAATCAGTGTTATCAAGGCTAAAACTAAAAGGTTTTCATCTTAGGCTATAAACACGTTTAGTTTAGTTCCAAACACTCAGCGGAATAAACTTCGAAACCGTAACAAGAACCAAAGAAATAAACAATAGTCAAGAAACGATAGAAAGAAGAGTTACGGGACATAGCCTTATGTCAAACATGTTTTTTTGTTATTAATTCTTACTGAGGTGTATAGGTGCACAATACTAAAGTGTTAAAATAAAGCTGAAAATTCAATTACAATACGGGATAAATTACATGAAAAACCCGGACATACACAATTCTCGCACATAAAGACTAATGATCACACCCATAAGCAACTTCCATCTCGAAAATTTAAGTTGGCTCTGAACCGCTCTGGTAGATTTTTTTAAAAACTTTGCAAAAAATTGTATCTAAACATGCTGATTACAGTTCCATAAGAAAAAGTGGGGGTCACCAAGCTCGTTTTTGAGATATAACCATTCAAAGGTGTATAGGTTGGTGACGGTGTATTTTTAACAGGTTGTATTGTTGCTATGGTAACCTATGACGTCGAGAAATTGACCATAACTTGTGCACCAATATTAACGCATGTTTTTGATATCATTATTGTTGTATTAACTAAAAAAGAGTAATAGTATCGATCTGTCAAAGTACCAGTAGTGGAGAGTAATGGAAACTGGCGCCAGCTACCTTAAATTTCCTTGAGACTTGTGAGCCTACTCGAGAGACAGTTTGCGGAATTTGCAGGTCATTGCTGGTTCAGTCAGATATGAGAATTGCAGGAAAATTAGATTAAAACCTTTAATTTTTAATCACATATATTCGGCGAGAACGTAACATGTGGAAGGCAAACAGATCATAATTTCGCACCAAAATCACAACACCATAATCAAAATGACACACCATATCACACCATGCCACAGACCATGACTCTATGAAACTCGCATGATGTACCCAAAGTGTATTATTTATGTGTGTCGGGATCTGCACAGTGCCTTATCGTTTTGATCTGCGCACTGTGTGTAGGCACTATGTCATTGTCTAATAGCTGTATCTGATAGACCTTTTCAGCCAATAAGCGTTTTGTTGATTTTAGGTGTGCCAGACATTGATAGATAATCGTTTTATTTATTTATTTAATTTTATTTAATTGCTGTAGTTGTTAGGAATTGCGAGTGTTTTGCTGGCGGAGATGTGATTCTGAAATAACCTTGTGATATCGTGAAACGTGTAGATTTTTTGCTTGTGATCCCCACATGGGTATTAAAACGCATCTCAATCTTCTTCGACGCGGATGCCGACATTTTAACAATCCAAATCCGAATCAGGACGCAACATAGCTTTTACCTCCGTATTTGTGACAGTAATCGGGTTCATCTTAAAGTGGAAGCTCCACTCAAGGCGAGCAACTCATTCATATAAGGAAGTAGACTGCTAAGTATATTTAAAGCAGGCATTCTTTAATAGTGGCTAGGTTATTTTCTAGACAAATGTAAAATAGACTAATCGCTATGTTTTTCTATACATCTATCTTTATAAATGATGATCAATTGGTAAATAAATTTTGGACATTATTTTACTTAGCGAAAACTTTGGATAGCAAACATCATTAGCTAGTTGATGGTATCTGATCCGTTCAGTGAACTGTTGTTTACAGTTGGTGTTGTGTTGGTAATCCTAGCTGTGCTCGTTGATATCCTTGTCGGTTTGGTCAGTATACTTTTCGCTCACTTTCCTTCGATGATGAGCTATAAATTATATTTAAGATGCTGTTGAAAATTCGTCCTCGTTGTTTATCATTAGTTCTCTCTTTGTCGTTTTAATTTTTAATTTCAAGCCCATAGCCGTCCAATCTAAATGGGTTTCCTTAAACGACAACTGATACATATCAATAAACACAGCTTCTTTTTTGGAATAACCTACAATAGTCCACTGTAAAAACACATTGTAGTGAAGCAGATGAACGATCAATAACAGGGGAGCTAATTTAGACAGTCACAATTCTTCTGCCCGAGTGCTAAGCACCATACAATTGTCCTATATCGTACGCTCACCAAGTAAAGACCCAATACTATTTTTATAGGTAATTTAGTGTGCGTTCAGTATAACGAACATTTGTGAAAGCCTTGCTGAAAATAGAACTGAAAAGTAATTATTTATCGTACGAGGTGAGACGGTATACATTGCCATCACTTGTTAGACAGTGCAAAATCTTCGGATACCAAAAATTTCCTACATTTCCCGTATGACAGCCGACATGTCGTATAAAAACTTAGTACAAGATAGCTTTTGTTCCGATGGGTAATCTCCAAGCTAAAAAGTTGAAGTAATTCGAGACGGATATTTCTTATTTGTCTCGTGCGATTTCCCATTTCCTTACTAGGGCTAATGCTCAGTAAGAATTTCATGGGTTCACTTAGCACTTTAACATACACTGATCCATCTTTTGTGTTCTTAGTGCTAGCGGTCCAACTTTCATTTGCAGTCTTCTATAGTAAAAATTAAAGGATCGTTCTTTCTTTAGTTAATAAACCACTAGTACCAATATGTTTAACAGTGAAACATGGCTAAAACGTATGTAAAACATGGCTAAAATGATCATTGATTTCAACAGAACACTAACTACCTGGAAAGAACTTGAGCTTTTCGCCCTGCTGGGACTTGCAAAGCGTGGAGAGACAAGAGAGAGACTGCTTACAACCTATGGTCATAACTGCGCAAGTTATGTTAACTAAATTTAAAATACGTCCTTTATTATTTAAGTGTCAACATATTTATCACAGAGCACCACTTGAGGACACTTTCCAGATCGAACTGGAATTTGGAATGTTGGTTTTGAGGAGAGGGGAAAACCGGAGTCCCCGGAGTAAAAAACCTCTCGGAGCAGGAAGGATAACCAACAACAAACTCAACCCACATATAACGCGAGTCCGGAAATTAAACCTGGGGCACATTGGTGGGAGGCGAGTGTTCTCACCACTGCGCCATCCCTGCTCCCCACTCAAAGAATTAATCTTTCCTTCAGAATGTTTTTAGCGTGGTTAACACATACATGTATTGATGAGCATAGCGATATATTCTATTGCAAAAGGTCTTCTTGCATTTATTTTGAAAAAAGATAAACCGTTTTCCCAGCGAAACACTCTCTTGTTCAGTTCTTCTTACACTGGCAATTTTTCTGTATCTTTAATACCAGCTGTAGCGCTTTGCTGATCATAAAGGTCAGAGAGTTCAACATTTTGTTGGCGAGTGCTTTCTCTCCTTAAGGATTGCCGGTCTCTAGAATGATACACAGAACCCGTCATTCTTCTTTTTTTCAGTAACATGGCAATTGGGCGACGAAACTCGGGCATGCGTGCTGAGTACACCACAGGATTAAGTGCCGATCCGCAGTAATGCAGTGCCTTGAAAAACAGAACAAGTTGCAGCGGCACTGCGACTGCGCAGTTAGAGCACGAGAAAAGTACTATGTTTAGGCTGAAAAACGGCAACCACGTGACCAGAAAGAGAAGAATCAGGGCAAAGATGGTAAGGGCTGTGCGGGTTTCTTTCTTCATCGCTCGAGCTCTTGGTCTGTTACGTGATATCTTCACACGACCTCTCACGATGAGCCATATTGACGTGTAAGCAAAGAAAATTACCGAAAATGGCACAAAAAAGCCAAGTGTTGAATAAATAAGGAATGTTCCCTTCCATTCGGGGCCTTTGGGTATGAAGAAGTTAAGCGAGGCAATACCAGCAGCCGTGAGCCAGACTATGGCCAGTATTACGATGTTAAGTCGGGCGCTCGATGTGCGGTGTCGCAGAGGGAATGCAATTGCATACACTCGCTCGACACTGATCGTCATCAAATGGAGAATAGACAGCATGCCCGACAGGATGTCCATGGGACTGAATATTGCCTGCACAACAGACGATGCCTTGTAGTCTTGTTTAAACAAAAGAATCAACAAAGTCACGTACAGGGGAATGGTTGCAGTACCCACCAATATATCACCGACTGCTAAGCCAATTACGAAGTAGTTGGTCCTCGTCCTTAAGTTTCGTTTCTTAATAAACACCAATATGATCAGGATGTTTCCTAGTATGGCGAACGTGGCGATGATCAGATACACTAAACACCATATGACAAGGTATTGTAACTCGATAAAAGGACCTCTTAGTTTCGTGGAGGAGACAGTGGGACCGCTGGAGTTGGTGTCGTTGGAAGTGTTGAGCATCATTCCGCATCACGATCTGTAATAAACCGAGAAAACAAAATGATTTACGTGCCTATTTAAGTAGGCTCTCATAATACATTTTCACCACATGTCGGTCTCCTCAGCAGGCCATGGGCTGCAGGCAACACATATTTAATGAAGAGTATTTTCACCAATATTTATGCCCATTACGGGGTTCCTTAATGAGGATGTTAAACTGGATGCTACGGAATTGAATGATATTCAGAGGAACTGGAATATCCTAAAATATTGTTTTTATCGCGTGGAAATCAGAATTGTTGTTAAATTGTATTTGAACACACCTGTTCAAATACATTTATTCTTGTTTACTATTTGGAAACCGAGTAAACAGTTTTTCCGACAAAATAACGAACTCACTGCTAGGTTGTGATATTGAGTGTGTGTGGAACAAGTAGAAACAGTACTTTCTCAAAAGTTGGGCAAAGTTTAAATATAGCTTCAAAGAATATTGAAGTAATGAATCGATTCCTCACCGCTCACGGATTAATTTAACAAAAAACTGACACTATCTCGTCCTATGTACGGGGTTGAATACGTTAAGGCCGGACATATTTTCATTGCGGTTTACACACAGAAGGCTCCAGACAGGTCTGAACCTGTACAAAAGAAAAACATTTCTATGCAATTCTTAATACGCTTAGATAATAAAAAGATACCATTTTTGTTGCAGTGGAGGAATACAATGTCCAGATTCTTTAATAATATTTTTTTAGCACATGAATTTTTTGAGTGCAGAAGACGTTGAACATTAGTGGAAGTCGTCGTGCTACAAATTAAACGTCTCATAGGCTACCTAAAGTCGCCAGTCAAATTTGCTAAATTACCTAGACACTAAAAAGGGTGCATGGCAAAAATGCGTCAATTGTTGATAAAATTGATGCTAAAAACAATTATCGATAAGTTTTATGATAAACAATAAATATCACCCTCATTTTTGAAAGAATTAATGATTAGTTTTCTGCAAGGGGGCAATCAATTTCACTAAAAAAGGGTTTTCTTACCCATATAATTACGGGTGTGATTTTTATTCTCCACACGTAGATAAGGAATATCGAATGTTTAAACTTAATGATCGAGACGAACGGACGAACGGGCAACAGACATGTCCGTCTGACATTACTACTAGGAAATAGCACCGGACGTCAGCTTAAATAGCGCCGATGGCTGCCACTATCAGTCCATTTGTTGGATCCATCCCCGTATTGTTATGATGGTTAGCAACTGGATAAAGGTTTCTACTCTTTGCACAACTGGGGCCTGGGAATTATTAACTCGCTATTTTCCTAACATTATCGATATAAGGTTTGTACTGCAGCATTGCAGCAATATATCAAATATCCTCCTGTAATAACCGGCCCTCAAACAATCGCACCCCTGCTGTGGTCGTTTTCCAAACTATTACTGCTCAAACTTACCTCGAATATTAACCCGCTCTGTATAATCAGCCCGTTTTAAGGCAGATTAAAAATAGTAGTGATTGTCTACTACGCGAGGGAATACGATACAAAAGAGTGACACTGTTGTACGAGAGCAGGTAAGCTTGATTATGTAAGAGATGGATACCTGTTTTGCACAAGCTGTTATGTCTAGAGTATTCCTTTTTTACTGGCTGTTGGTAACTGATGTAGCAACATTGAAAACGAAAACTCTTGACTGCTTGCACCTGCGAATAAGAAATCCATAGTGTGTCTCTTACGGAGTGGCCGAGGATCCAGATATCTTGAAAAGAATCGGTAGTTTTGTCTTTGAGGGAAAATTTTTCCTAAAGCTAGGTAGACGCAACAGATCCCCTAAAATATTTTAAAAATAATTTACAATTCCTTAGTAATTATCGCTAAGTGAATAGGATATTTTCATCTGATTTGATGGAGGGCCAACAAACATGATATTTTAACAATTTTATGAAAGCAGCAGTTAAAGGCGGGGAGCCTGTTTTCTATCCACCCGACAGTAACTCATTAGGCGAGTGCCATAAAAATTCATGACAAATACACCAGGCGAATTTTTTTAATTACGTAGAATAATTATGAGTAGAAATACATCTTTAATCCCGACTGAAAGAATCTTTAACATATCGTACCTACTTGCTCTTTAGTCGCCGCAGTCTCTTCGGATGAAAAGTATTTTTATCGTTTTTAATATGGAAATGTTACCTACTTTTTTGAACAACCATTAACGTACGGTGGAATTAAATTAAATGCAACAACAGGGCACAGCGCTGTTTCATTGCTCTTAGCGAATAATTTTTACCTACCGACAATGGGTGGGAAAAGAACGTTGATTAAAGATTAACACCTTAAGCTCGTATCGTGACTGTTCCAGAAGATAAATACCCGGGAGTAAAACCACGCCAGAACCGCACGCAGCTGTCTTGTTGTGACCTCCTATGAAAACGTTTCAGGTAATAAGCATTCGCCTAAAAAAAAGATGTTTACGGAAGGGCTCGAATTTTAATTTTTTTTTTTATCGCGATACAAAACCAAGTTTTCTTGGCACAGGAAACCTTGCGCTGAGTACTTCCAGAGGAGTTGTAAATTATGAGGCTTCCTACGCCAAAATCTCCGGCAACACTGCTTTGGTGGTGAGCGCGCGTTTTGCTCCTATTTGTAAACCAAACAATCCTTTGTAATCTTTAATGCTCGACGGGGAATCCACGGAGCAACAGAACTAACTACAAGTCTCACCACATTACTAATTATCAAATCAAGAACGCTGTGTCCACTTACAGAAAAATGTGAGTGCTTAATGCATAAAGCCGGAAAAGTACTCAGACTTTGTCAGTCCAGCAGTAACACGAGCTTTCTTATATATACTCTAATATATCTTCCCTGTTTATCATAAGTAGCAACTAAATTGTGTGATATTTGGACATTATATCATCTGTTATTTTTGCGTTTCAATAGGGCCGCAAAACTCAAAACTGATGAAATTTATTCCTCTCTCAGTAGGCCGCAAAACTCAAAACTGATGAAATTTATTCCTCTCTCAGTAGGACGCTATCTGATTCACTGTCAACAATGCAGCAAACTTCTCAAGGTGACATTAATAAAACACAACTACGGCAACGCATAGCCAATAAATAAAACCAACCAACTGAAATGTAAAACTTCCTTAACACTATCTTTTATAGAAACCCATTTAAAGTTCAGGTGCCGTCTTTTTACATATAAGTTGTCAAATGCTGTTAAACTCAGACACTAAAGCTTTTGGCCCATTTAATAAGCCACCAACAAAGAAAACAATTCAACCTGCTGATGTTAATTTCAAAGATCAGTCTTTCGCAAAAACGTTTTTTACGGATTCCCCTTTGATAGCCCGGTCCAAGAGCTTTGTTTAATCTAAACTGGAAGCGGCAAACTTCTTTCTGCCTTTCCATATGTAAATAGCTGTTCACTTACAGATGGGCACAATTGACTTACTTCGTCTCTACAGTTTAAAAACTGTAGATTTTTTGCCCAAGAGTGACCTGCTATGCACATGTAGCTTTTGATCTTATCCCGGCCATTATTATGCTAAAAGGAAACCTTGGTTTTATCGCTTAATTTACAACTTACTTGTTTGTAAGGTAAACACTAGGCTGCGATAACCTTAACATCGAACATCCCATCAAATGAAAATAACTGACCATTTTGTGGCACAACAAATTTGAATAATCAATAACTGTCAATGGTGTTCTGTGTTGTAGCCGCCAATTTTTAATGCGTAATGCTGCTGTCCAAATACAATTTCGGTCTCATGATTTGTTGACAATATTTCGTAGTATTGAGACGGTTCCTTTTCAATTTAGTCTTTCTTTTCACTGTTTCACAGGAAAGCGTGCGAGATATTCTCTTTGAGATATTGCTGAGATTTGAAATATTCATGATTGCCTTGAGTAATTCTTCTTGAAAAATTTTCAAGTCTGCATGAAGCTGTAAATTTTGAACCATGTGCATCGCGTATCGTTCTAAACATCTGCCTCTGCCAGTCTGTTGTCCGCCAAACATTTTGCTCTTGCTTCCTCTGCTGTATACGGTAGAAATTATTTTTAACAATGTACGCAGTCACCATGAGACCAAATTCAAATATTGGGAAGTCGAATATTCGATGCCATTGAAAAAAATACGCTAAATTGTAAGATATGCAAAACGATTTACGACCTTTACTTACGAATATGACAAGTCGTTCTAATTTACAGGCAACCCATGTCCATTATACTTTCCCTTCTTAATTTTTCACAAGGTGGATTGAATTTCATTTTGAACATTCAAGAACACTGGCAACTTTTATCCTATAATCTGTATCTTAAATCAAACCCAAACTAGTCGTGCGGTCCATATGGTCATTTTTCAGCTGTGTTTTGTTTTTGTAATCACGTTACTTACACTATACTCGGTGTTTCCTTCCATGCTAAACTTTTCCTTTCACACAATGCCTCAATTTTGAGTGGAAAGGACGACGGATTAACTTTCTGTTTTCGTCACTCGCGAAGGTATATTAGGCTAAAGGAGCCGGTTTCCATCTTTTAGAAAGGACTATTTTTTCTAGAGGCTGACATGAGTACGCTACCCTGAGAGATTTGGCTAAACTCATTATGCCCCAAAATAAGGGCAGAAGTGAAAAGGCCGTCATTGTATAATCTTCAGAAAAGGTAACTTAGAGGTACTAATGCCGTTGCTGATGCTATTCATGTGAAATACTTTAGCAAATTTACCTTGCGTTTTCTCATCAGAATCAGCCTGCACAATTAATTCAGCGTACGTTTTGTGTTATGTTTCCTAATGGAAAACAATTGATTTTGATTGAAGAAAAAAGTGAAGTGTGTCACAGCTTTGTTGTGTTGTTAACGGAGCAAATGAAATTAACATATATGATCGAGGCGGCAGTTTTATCCTGACGAGATTTATCTTGTACGAGTTTCCTGGCTACTAAAATTTAATGCACTTGAACCAAGTTCTACCTGCTTTTGTAAACAATTACAAATGATGCCAATCCGTGGTCTTATTTGCCTCACAATATCCTTGTTATTACTTGTGTTGTGTAATAAATTGCTTCTTTTTAGCTTGTTAATTTATTTAATACTTTACCTGTATTTCTCATTTGCATTCCATGATAAAAATTATGTTTCATATACCCGGATATTATACATCTTTTGTTTCAACATTCAGTAAAAGCTAGCGAGAATTTTTTTTGGTGCGCTTTAGAAACATGCATCTTGGGTTTAACTTTAAGCCATACTGAACTTCGGTGAGACTAAGTGATAATTGATTAGAAACCTCATGTAGCAATAACCGTAGGTGTCAAAACGTTAGAATTTTATATTTTTTCTTTGCAGTAGTTGACCACTCACTAACACTGATCTGCCACCAAATACAGCTGAATCTCACTCCAGAAAACATGATCTTATTTTAATACAAAGATGGCGCCTTGATATATTTAGCTTTCCGTCACAAGTAACAGTAAAATGCCTATCAGCCTAAAAAAAAAACGTAACAATAGAAGTACTCCACTTGATATCTCACGCTAACAATTTTTGAGCAACAAGACAATAACCCCTATGTACCAATGTTGTATTTATTTTAATAATAATTTACTGGCCCAGAAATATAACACAGTTTTAATGTTCATTCTTTGGAGGTGTTGTGTTGGGCCCAGAATAAACACGCGGCCATGTACTGTCGCGTAACTTTAACTTACATAAGGCAGTAAATTTTTGTGTCGTACGGTATAAAATGCAATGAAATGAAACAAAAGGTAAGAAACGATACATGAACGGGTTGCGTAAATGTAAAAAAGTTGTACTAGTTTCAAATTTTATGCAAGATCGTTTTACATATGTGTACGAATGTGAAAGTAGCGCGCATTGGGATTTTATCTCAGACACGTAACTGAACGCGAGTTCAGTTGATCGTATTTCTCCTCTCCATAACGCGTGGAATGATAAAGCGCACAACCATTAACTGAAAATTTATCGAAAAAACACAAATCGTTACCTGTTGTTGATTAATGGGCCAAAAGTCTCTCGCTACAGTCCTTTAGCTAAAACAGAAATTCAGCTTTTTCCCTTGTGAGTTCCTGACTGCTGTCGTTGCCAACACTAATAATTCGCAGAATCACCAATGGCAAACAACCTTGGCGACGGCTTGTGTCAATACACTCCAGCCAATATTAAGATCGCTTCTAATAAATATAATTACTTTGAGAATTACACATTAAAAATGCCCGAGCCTTTCACGCGAGCCAATCCGACTTGGTATTATTGAGAGACCCACATGTTTTAGCTGAGAGCACAAACAACGTCTTAAAACCTCAATAATCAACCTTAATAGCGACTTTAGTGACAATTTAAAGCCATTAGCTACCTAACAACAAAAATACTTTTTCAGGACAGTTAAATGTAGTCTACGCATATCTTTCCTTCGGACGCAATTTTAAAAACTATACATTTAAGTGCGAAATGAAAAAATTGTTTTTGATATATAGCGTTTTCCTTGGTAATATCTGTCTGATCACTACTGTTAGTGACATTTTGCATGTATTCAACGAAGCGAACAGACCAACTATCTAAAAATATAGTTTATTTTGTCATTTTCATTTACTTTTATCACCTGAGTTTCGGAAATCAATAAAGCCGATGGACAGAAATGTCATTTCAGTATTCCCTTATGGTAACATGGCAATATAAGTAAATCCAATTTAAAAACGGAATGAAAAACTTTCCCCGACGATCGAATTAAGCTAGCATCAGACCAGGGCCGTACCTGGGATTTTTTGTCTGGAAGGGGGGGGGGGGGGGGGGACAAACTCTGCAGACCGCTCACGGGGTCTCCCGTATACGGACAGGGTTGTTTCTGGCTGGACAAGTTGTTTTCACCCCTACACAGAAAGTTGCCTCTAAGACATTTAAAGAAAACAAAACACGCTGATGTTTTATGTTTTAAATTGTCATCATGATGACTTTTTATGGCATAAACACCTTGTTTAGCTGGAACCAAACATTGCCTCTCCTTTAATGGTAACTTTAAAACACAGTCGATGCACTGCTCTAAACAAAAGGACGGAAATCACTGAGCTCCCACAATTCAAACGCACTATAACAGTGGAGCAAAGCATTTGCAAAAACACAGCCGTGATTTAAGTCCAATTTAAGCCTTTTATTACTGTGACTACTCTATAACACAATACAACGATTACACTGTACTAGAGAACAATAAACCAAATAGCCGTGCTAAGAAAAACAGCACCTTGTGACAAAAACCAATAGCCGTGCCCGTTATTACAACAACTCACGGCAGAATGGAGCTCATTGTGCGATACAAGCAATAATTAATTCCTTAATAATTAATTTCAAAAACATTGCAAAAATCTCAACAAGAAAGGCAGTTAAAACTATCACGCACTTATAAACGAGCCAAACCAAACCCAACTGAAATGCCCTATGTGGCATCAAAAACACCGTCTTTGAAAACAAAGAAAACGAGGTCATATTCAAAATGAAGAGAATTCAAAATAGGAAACTCAAAACTCATCAGGCACAAATGACCTGTGATGTTGAACATACGATGGTTAAATCCAAGGTCTATCAAATCCTCCAAACCCGCTACAAATACTTGGGAGTAGCGCAGGCCTTTAAAAAACCAATTTAGCTCTGAAAAAACATACTCGTATAAGCTAGATTTAAAAAGGCTAAAAAACGCACCAGGGTTTCGCGTAGGCTTGTCAGTCTTTATTTACACGCCAAATTCTAAACCACAGGCAGCCTAAGTTACAAAATCACTTTTTTATCACCAAAAACTCGTACTGACTTTTGTCTCGACCACATGAAGGAAGATTTTTTCGGTCAATAATGATTGATTTTCTTGTGATTTCGGACCAATATAGCTACAAGAAATAGCTCAGCAAACTCAAACACTTTGTTAGAAAAAATTTAGTTTTCCTGGAGGGGAAGCTGCCCACCTGCTATGTACGGCCCTGCAGACAGTTGACTGGGTGGGGATTTTCTGAGGCGTATTTTGGAACTCATGATAAACCAAACGCACTCTTTAATAATTCACATTCTCAAAGTAAAAGAAAATTGAAAAACCGATCGAAGAGTTTCTCTCGCAAGTCAGGAAATGAGGATTCATAGCAAGTTTATTCTAATGACAACAATGCGCAAGACTATAAAAAAATTATCTCCTTGAGAGGCATTTTAAATTGAGAAAGAACGACTCCTTTTTGTCAGAAATGCCTGTCATGATATTGAGCGGGAGAAATATTATTTCGCGTAACTTTTTTATGGTTGTCTATTTGTTTCAAAATTATGACACCACATACGTGACACTTGTGGTCGCGTATACCTGCTTACTTATGAGGGAACATCACGCGCCGCTTATCGAGCGTTTGCAAGGTTTTTATGACATGTGTTTCCTCCCTCTCGGTCATGTTTCTCCATCAACTCACTTACAGGAGCCTGTGAATCTTCTTCTTCTTGTTCTTCTGCCTGCAACATGGTAGAGAACTTGATGGTGTGACTCGAGGTTGGAATTCCCTTGCCAAATGATCAGGAGAATTGGCTCAGTTCGTTGTTTGGTCGAAACTGGGCCAATCTCATACCCAGAGTCTTCAGGCTCTTTGGCCCGCGGTTGGTTGGCTGGAGAGACTCTGGGGAACTGGAATTTTTATTGAAATTTCTTGATTGGCTGCTCCGTAACGGCTTGCATTGTTTTGTCGCAGAAATTATGTGGTGATTTAATTCCAGTTCCCCAGAGTCTCTCCTGGCGACCAACCGCTAGCCAAAGAACCTAAGGAACCTGGGTACGAGATTGTAGCTGGAATCGACTAGTTGGCAGCCGCTGTTCGGGAAGTGATCCCGCGCTCGGGGAGGAAAACCGGACCAGAGGGATCGGCGGAAATCGAGCCTACTGCGTAGAAGGTTACTTTTTTGGTTACAAGTGGGTTTTACAAATGGCAGCCAAAGGGCTGACGTGGACCTACTATAATTAATTAAATGGAAATAAAACGGCCTATATAAATAAAATGATACCTTGTGGGGGGATAGATAAAGGGCCTGGAACCGAGAAGCGATGCTGTCACAACTTGAAAAGCGGTCCACTTACAATGTGGCCAGCGGAGTCTTAACTAAAACTGAGAAAATATTGATTTTGTTTCTCTGTCGGTTGTTTTCTTTGTTTTGCGCAAGCTCTGATATTTTAGATGGCCTTTCCATTAACTTTCAAACAGCAAAACATACGATGGCAGCGATATCCGTCTACGAAGACTTTATGCGCTATGCTCCGGGTGTTGGGGTGCTCCAAGCTGCGTAAATATCCCGGGTTAACAATTTGTTATCGGACTTCGAATATGTGGAGTCGATGTCAGTTCATCATTTGAGAGGTATAAAACAAATTGTGGTCATGCTTAATCGCAGGGGTAATGGTTTGTCTTTTGACAAATTGAGAGCGTCGATACTCACAGTCTTGCAAAGGAGTTCTTGGCAAAGAACCGAAGGAGACCGTGTTGTTCTACCATCAAATATTGCACCTAGTAGTTCCCCACAAGTTGCAGAAGATAAGAATGGCATCACTGATGAGCAAACTCTTAATGATAAAAGCACCACAAGTACCACTGCTATGGTTGTCTACGAAAGAAGACAGTCTGCCCCCCGGGGGGGGGGGCACTTCCTTGTAAGAGGCTAATGGGGATGTGCCACAGGATGGGGTCGCATTTTCACGACTGGATTGACTAGAATGGGGTTGCATTTTCAATGGAGTCACTTGAATGGGGTCGCACATTTTCGGATTTTTGGGGTAAGAAAATTCCATTAAGTAGGGATTCAAAATGGTCTTGGTTAAAAAGTTCAGAAAGTTGTTTATTAAATGTAACAATCACCTCGCATTACATTCTGCAACCACAACTTCAATATTAACCAGTTACACAAAAGCACAAAACCACCGCTCCAGAACTAAGTCCATTCAGTTTAGGATGACCTATTTAAAGGATGGATAAAGTAGATGCATAAATAGGAAGTGACCTAGTTGGGATCGCGAAAAATTACATTTTTCTAAAAGTGACTAAGATGGGGTCTATAACTGGCCACAAAATAGACTATAATGGGGCAGGGGCTCTGAGACGCCAGCGGCACATACCCAGCAAAACTGAACCCAAGTACCCCCCCCCCCCCCCCTTCCCCGGAGTCTGCCTCAGAATGCCCACCAGAAGTTATTGGCGACCACTCTGTTAGAAAACGATCGATTGTAACTACTGAATATTTCAATGCTACCCTTCCTTACTTATCCAAGGGTAATTGACCCCCGTATCAATGTATCTAAGAACTTTGCAGGAGGGCAGCTTCCAAATTCCAAAAAATGAAGGATAATTACCTTTTTTCGGGTGACACGGATCTAGCATGGAGTGTGAGAATGTCATAACTCAAACTGAGCAACCTGGTGCAAGTTGGAGTGGTTTTAATGCATTGGTATCTTCTGGACTTTCATGCTAATCCGTTGTAGGTTGCT
This sequence comes from Pavona decussata, assembly GCF_977016875.1. NCBI lineage: Eukaryota > Metazoa > Cnidaria > Anthozoa > Scleractinia > Agariciidae > Pavona > Pavona decussata. Next base: position 3,953,685 of record NW_028145430.1, on the reverse strand, counting down.
ACCCAATGTGACATGGTTCATCGACAAAATTCTGCAACGTTTTATACGGTGATAAAGAACGTACAGAACAAGCATCGATCAGAAAGACGCAGTCCTCACCTAAGTCCTAGCGAGTTTGTAAAAGTAAATCAAATCCAGTGGTTTTCACCCTTTGAGTTCACATAGCTCTGGCTTTCCTATCCCTGTTTGGAAGGAAATATCAGAATTCGGAGATACAGGAGCTCTTGATTGAATTTAGTGACGGTATGAGGCAGGCACCACTGCAGCAGTAGTGAAGAGAGAGTCGAGAATCGAGCCATCCAGACACACAAACTCGTACTGGGGGCAGTCTGTCGTATCATTTTGCAGGCCTTCCCGAAGGGACAACGTAAAGAGACACGAGCTTTCAAGCGTGTAGTGGAAAGCAAAAGGGGGCTACTGAGAGCTGTGAAGTGGTAAAATCTGAGATAAAGAAGATGATAGGAGCACTTCATACTTTCTGTATGATCTCAACTTGGTCTGTTGATAACACCAAGAGATATGTCCAGAAATGCACGCTAATGAGATTCATGAACTGTATGATAGACATTACAAGGTATCCCCTAACCTTAATTCTCACTAAAACACACATAATTCTGTCAAACATGAAGTCATATGAAAACGACAAAAAGGCTTGTTTTATATGAAGTACCCAAATTCAGGGTTAGGTGCATTTCTGGACATAATTGAAAACCAACCAAACATATTAGGTTCCGTTGACATGGCTAGGAACAATCCATAAACCGTCATTCAAAAGGCAGCAAAAGAATTGGAATCGATCAGAATCTTAAAGCCGTAGAATGGTGATTTTTGACCAGCCACTAATCAGCCCGCGCCATAATGAAATAAAATGAAATCAACATCCAAGAGGATAAAAGGTGATTAAGAGACGTTCAGAAACTAATTGAATGTTTAATTTTAGGCTGATGACTAATCCTTTTTCCAGATATGCAGGCAAACTCCTTAACATTGCTTACAAGTGGTGTCATTTTACCAGTTGCACGGAACGATTTGTGAAGGGCAAGGGAACGGGGCGTGCGGAACTGAACGTGTTCATCCAGAAGCATTTAAATCCTCGTTTAGTTGAGTATCTGAAATCCACTGCAAATCCTGAAAATCAAAAACCTTTGAGTCGCCAGTAAAGAGAGTCACCTTTAAAACAGCAGATGAGAATTTATGTCCACATTTTTTATTAATGGGACAACCATGAGTGATCACGTGCAGATTGTGTGCAGGTTCCACAGTTCAAAGTTCAGTGTTCATCACACGCGTTAGTAACCAATTTGATTTGGTTTACATTGCACTGTCAATCAATCCTCAGGCATTGAACACGACTCTCATGTTCAATGATTCCTTCGCTGCTAGCCAGCAAACTATCTCGCTGTGTTCTACGACATTGGTTTTCCCACCCTCCCTTCCTATGGCTTTAGCATGTCGACCCATCAAAGTACATAGACTGTTTGTAAACGAATAGTAATATATGCTATCATTTATTCAGGTGGGCAAAAGGCTCCCATACCAAGAAATTAGCTCTAAGCTACTTTGATCATGCATAGTCCATTTTTTCTATTCTTTGAGTATCCCAAAAAAGGGATTGGGATCTCCTTATATAGCATGTTACAGTTAGCAGATATGTCACATTACAGTTACCAGCCGACACTCTTCGTACCGTTTGCAGTTTATCTTTATCAAAGACACTTTATGAACTTATTAGCCCTGTCTAATCTCAAAGACTACATAATTAAAGTAAGGAGTTAATCTTAGGTTCAGATTTGTTCTTTCTGTTTTAATTAAAATACACGAATAAAGTTTAGGCTATTATAATAATAATAATAATAATAATAATAATAATAATAATAATAATAATAATAGGTCACTCTTGGACCCATAGACTCATAGAATGGATGGATTACCGTAGTAACCATGAGTCTAAACCTTACGACTAAGCACCTCTCCCAGGGGATTGTGACCCCTAAAAGGAGTGGGTGCCTCCCTGACTTAGGACCTCTTTCAGGGAATTGTGACCCTTAGAGAGTCAGTAGGGACCTGTAGCCCTGAAGAGGAGTAAGGATTTCTCTCAGGGAACTGTGAGCTGCACCCCTGGAGAGGAGAGGGGGTTTTTGACTCCTTACCAAGCTAGACTAGTGATTCGCTTAGTAACACTGTCCTTCATTTCCAGCCCCGTTACCCTACATATATTTATTGTGTTGTTGTTTCTCGTGGGTTGGGAGCATTAATTAGCCTTCTTTTTCGGGTAGCTAGAACGCGAAAGTAGAACTGAAGGATGTTATCTTTGAAATGTCCTTACTTCTTTTTTCCTTTGAACACACTGATAGAATTTTTCGAAAGACAGCCAAGAGCCTTATGCTTTCCATATTAGAAAGTGACAAGCTCGTTAAACTAAGACTTCTAAAAAAGGCAAGAAACAACAATTGTTCATTTAATTGATGGTAAGGTAGTCATCCAAGTGACAAAATCTTCCAGAGCAGAAACATTTAGTGTCCTAGCCACCTAGTACTTCCAAATTGTTTACGCTCGGCATAAAGGGCAACACTGGCAACGAATGGGCATTGTTTTTTAATAGTACAGGGATGTTGCCATTAAGAGCGCAGAGTGAACCAAACACCTTTGAAATAAATATCAATAGTCCATCAACACCAGTGCCGAAACAGTGGCAGAATTCATTTTAAACTTTGGAAATTTAGTTAATCTCGTCTTTCTTTTATCACAATGCTGGCATATGATTGGAATGGAAAGACCTCCAGGGGTTTGCTATACGTAGAAGATTGAGGGATGAGATGATTGCGATAGCTATCAAAAGGGGAAATGCGGACTTCATCACATTATTAAACCTAGACCATAAGGAAGCTAACACAAGGCTTTTTGCTCTATGCCGTAAATAGCTACCCGTGATGGGATCAGAGTTGTTGTGTAATCTTCAGATACGGATGCATGCGTCCTCTGCATATTGCACTATGATGATATTGCCTGTCAGGAATTGTGGTTCTGGAATTTTGTCAAGGGTCGCCTAAGATTTTCACACGCAGTTTCAGGATTGATTGTGTATTGTGTGTTGGCCTGTGTTACTATTAAATAAAATCTTTAAAAAATCACGAAGAGCAGCCTGTTTACCTAAACTACATTTAAAGATTAATTTTCTTCTTGAGGAATGATTTACCATGACCACCCGAAGTCAATCAGGCTTAGAGAAAAATCTATCCTAAAAATAAGTGATTTACTGTACGTTTAATACTCCAGTGTCCCAAAGTGTTAATATACTTTTCGCAAAGGTTTTAAAGTAATATTTTAAGAGCGTAGCCATTGGAACGATATAGAACTAACCAATTCTTCGCTATAAGTAAAATGCAAACATTATTTTTTGCCCTTATCTGAAATCCACCACTAGAGCTATTTCTTTGTTTTTTTTAAGAACTAAGTCTTCTTCAAACCGAATTGTTCGGTTGTGTGCACAATTGTGCTTTGTTCCTTCAACTCATAAAATAATCAGATTACCCTTTAAAGGGGGACCATTAAGATTTTTATCCGCGCATTAACATGTGTCTGCATAATCTTGTCTGCATTTTGGCCTACATTTTCAAAACAATTACATCACGATATTCTTGGCTAACGGCTATCCGACGCACAGGAGGATTTTTCTCGGGGAACGGGCGGCCGTACACTGACTAGACTAGCTGCAGTAGAAATGCGGTTATTCGTTTACATACATACATAATTTTTATTTAAACACGATGATAATCAAAGCTGTTAGCTTGTGGGGTCGTGTGTTTACTTGTAAACTAACCTAATCTACGTTACATTAGAATATTTCAGGTATATTTGGAAGGGAAACTTCAAATATTCTGTGAAGATGATGATTTTAGCAATAAAGAAAAGCCGCTTTAAAATAAAGAATTAACACGAAATAAATCGGCAACTGAAACGAACAGGAAAGGGTTTTTCGAACACACTCCTACAACGATTATCGCTAGTTATTATCATTCTTATTACTACTAAGTACATTTCCTTTATAGATAACGTAAGGCGAGGCAAAATCGTCTCCATCAAAATTAAATGTGCGTCCCAAGCCCCTGAAAAAAGCTGTAATAAAACCTTACTGTATATGTTTGCGACATAGCCTGAACATTAGTTGTTCCTTTTACTGACCTCTTAAGACGAATTTTCTTCTCCTAAAGTTACTGGATCAACATCAGCTTGGCGTAATGTTATATTCCAGTGAGTTTTCTTTAGCCCCGCCGAGCCCAATAACCACATCTATACAAATTTCAATTGTAAAAATTCATTATGAAATTAAAGTATTACGTGCCCATTCCTAAGGAGATGACAAAGATTTTAATCAAGTTTTGTAGTTGAATCATACTTTCCAGACGCTACTGTCAATCTATGAGGAATGCTCATATTTTTGGAAAAGAGAACAAGTTTCTTAGGGAACATTTTACCTTCATTAGCTCACATCATTGTAATAAGTCAACGGACGTTTCCAGAAATGTGATATTTATATTTTAATGTACCAATCGTTAGTTCAAATTGATATACCTTTGCTACTAATTACAATTTTTAAACTTATTTTTATTAGATGTGCACCTACATATATAAATGCATATCAGTTCTTATAGCGAATACGAATTAATTCCTTTGAGAAGCGGGAAACGACGGAAGATGGCAAAGTCAACCTTTATTATACTTTAGGGCTAATTTTCTCACTGTACTTACTGGCTCAATCATGGCTTTTCATATTTCTTTGGCAAAGAACGGAAAAGAGGACAAGATTCGAAGAGAAAAGTTTTGTTACATTTGCTCTCGTTCTTGTATAAATTTACTCGTGACTTACGCCGCTCGTTGTCACAGCTTTCGCCGTTCGTAGCCTCTCTGCTGCCAAACTTATGTTCACGCGCGGACAATTCCCTGGCTACACAAGCTATTACTGCAAAGGCACTTTCCATAGGTTCAGAAAACAAATAGAGTAACTTTAAATGAAACGAAACCATCATTCTTAGTTTTCTGTCAATTCCACTTTGACGTTTAGGATGCAAAGAGTTCGGGTACCTGCTTTCTTTCTTTTCAGCTCTTTTTTTACGTTGCTACAGCCGATCACATACAAATCTCATAGTTTGTGTGGGCGCCCTATAATTCCACTAGTCAGAGGGAAATCAGGCGCGCGCGTGAAGCGAGGGGAGTGCAGAGGAGAGGAAACTCCCTTTCCTCTACACTCCACTCGCTTCGCGCGCCCGCCCGAGTTTCTTATTCCCTGTTATTCTAGTGCTTGCCAAGGAAGCTATGACAAAAATTTCGTGGATTTCTGGATCTGGATTACCTTAGTTACATGGGGGCGATTTACGCAATCTCCTACGGGCAACACCGTTGAAGAGTGGGCAAAGCACAAGCAAACAACCTGCTAAGCCCTCCTTGTCGTTTTGTTCCGTAATCTACCAATAGCGTTAGTTTTTAATGTCGGAAATTGCAATAATGCCGCTCTTTGAAATAGCTGTTGTAAATTATAACAACAATCTTCGAAAATTGTACCCTGTAATATGGCTACCGCCATAAATGATATTAACACATTTCCTCAGTGTGTAAGAAACAAACAGATTTCCTGAATATTTCCTCATCCCAGCTATCAATTTAGAAGCCCAAAAATATGACGACTAACGACAGCTTTATTTATTTGCAAACTGCGAGAAAGTATTCCTTCGATTTTTGACACGATTATTACGAAACCCAACATAACGGGTTGATCAGTCCAGGAGCTGAGCCGTAAATTGAAACTGTACTAGTGTCGTGCCTTGTAACACTAGAATATTATAAATTTCGAGCAAACTATGCACCGCTTTTTAAGCATAGTGGTATCAACAATAAGACTACCCATTCTCGATACTTAACAATTACTACACGAGCTTGCGTTGGGTATGACATGATAAATGGCGTGGCGTGACCCTGATCTGGCTAAAATCATTCGATATTCAACAAGCGCGAGCGGAATATTTTTTTTTTATTAGAAACAAACAATAAATATCACTTGATCTCGCTGATATCATTTTGAAAGAACGACCATGGGACGATTTAATTTCTCCGGATTAGTATAATGGCTGATATCTCGTAGCCGCTAAGCTAATCAAAACACTGGAATTGTAATATCCAATGACCCAGTATTTTATTTGTTTTATTTGCGTCCTGCTGCCTATCCAGTTTGATTTAGACCTTAAGACAAGAAATGCCACATTGTTTCAAAACAACAGCCGACATTCAAATTAGCTTACATGAATTTAGGCTTACCTTACAATTATCCGGTAAACTGTTTTCATTCACTTATCAGCTTAACTCTTCAACCAGTTAACTTCTACCAATCTGTAAACTGTTACCATTGTCTTCCTGTAAATTATTGTCATTTTTCAGTCTTGAGCTGCTGTTTCCGCTCCATTGGAAAAAAACCTTCTTTTCAGTATTTTGAAAAACAATATGAATGCAGGAATTTAAGGTTCCGACTATTCCTGCCTGAATATCTATTCTTCTCAGATCAATATCTTGAACATGCAGAATCGACGTGCTATCTCTCACTTTCTTGCTTTTTGGATCATGTGTTTGTCATAACTGTAAATATGGAAAAAATAGTATTAAACTCTATATATTAATATGAGAAGTGTGTCCTAGAACTGAACTTACCGGTAAGCACTTGTTGTTACGACTGTCGGCACTCGTAAGGATTATACACAGTTTTAGCTTACTGGTGTCTTTTGACTCCCGAATGGTGATTAAAGACGCCATCGTAATTGTCGGCGCCATAAAGTCGCCGAGAATTTGGATACGAATAAAAGAAACTGTTTAAAAGACAAATTGCAATAACCAAGGGCTTTGTCCGACCATTGGTATAATTTATTTTTCACGAAAGCTATTGTTCTTTCGCTCTCGAAATTATTCCTATCAATTTTAACGAGAACAAATAGCAATATACTTAGGATGAGGTATTGTAAGAACTTGTTTGGCCATTTCTAGATAATTCGATTCACTAAATCCCTTTACTGTGGTGGAGTATAATTAGCTTCAAATGTCTCCTTATTCACATTAAACACACATACAAATCTGCATAACTAGAAAAATGATTGTGTAAATTTTGTTGCACACAGATATTGATATAGATATTGAGAATTAGTATTCATCGCTGAGCATCATGAAACACGAAGAAAATCAGAAAAGTTAATAAATTTTTCCTATTCACTTTCAGTTTAAAAGTAGACGATATAAGCTGAACCAATGTCGCATTTTTTTGGTATTTTATAGCCGTAATGCGTTTGTCATCGGCTTTCCGGAGGAGCGGGAAGGCCCTGGACATGCGTGGGGACTTCCCTACTAGTTCATTTCAAAGTCCCTGTATTTCCCCACCTGTCGGAGACTATTTCTCTTGGTTTCCCACGCGCCTAAAATCTCCGTTCGGCTCTCACGGACAAAATAATAGAGCGAGTCTACTCTGAGTGGCGAGAGGTTTGTCGTGTGCAGCCACGCGACCTGCAGTAACCAGGGTCCTTTCGTGAGGGATTAAGAGAGAGGAAAAGGTTATGGTATATTGTAACGCTATTAAGTTCGGTTGATATTCACCGACGTTTCGGCAGTGCTGCCTTCTTCAGGGTGGCATGTTGAAAGTTCGTTATTTGCCGTCATATGCAAATAATTCAAACTGTGAGCGCGTGCCAAGATGTATGTGTGCGCGATCATAGAAATGAAAAGTCGCGGTTGATTCCGAGAGGGGCGAGTGGATACCAACGGATACCGGAGGATGCTACCAATGCAAATCAAGAGACTTTCAAATCATTTATAAACCGGGCTATCGAGAAAAAAGAACTCCTACCATCAGCAACTAATCTTCTTGTACAATATCCGCGTACGTCGAAATTTTACCTGCTTGCAAAGATACACAAGCCAGGTAACCCCGGTCGACCTATAGTTTCAGCGTGCCAATGCCTCACTGAACTTCTTGCGTCATACTTGGACAAGATAACTGCACCTTTAGTACGCAATTTGAACAGTTATGTTAAAGATTCCAGCCACATGTTAAACATAGTGGACGCATTTCGCTATAAAGGTGAACATTGTTTTATCTTTACAATGGACATCAAGTCGCTCTACACAGTCATTCCCAACGACGAGGGCCTCCAAGCCCTGAAATATTTCCTCGACCGAAGAGAAATAAAGGACCCCCAACACACACGCGTCCCGGTTGGATGAACCAGTACTAGCGCTCAACAATTTTAACGGGGAAATTAACAAACAAATCGGCGGTGTCGCAATGGGAAGTAAGCTCGGTCCCAATTATGCTTGTTTGTTTGTTGGTTGGTTATGTCGAGGAAACGCATGATGACTGAGTACAGCGGAATAAAGCCGGAACTTTACAAAACATACATGGATGATGTGGCCGGAGCGGCCTCTTGCACTAAACAAGACCTCGCGCAGTTCCTGACGTTTGCTTTAAACTTTCACCCCTCAAACTCCCGTTCCTGGATATGTACTTAATGCCTCGTGGTGATCGCATCTTAAAATCGATATACTACAAAGAAACGGACAGCTACTCCTATTTGAACTTCAAATCGTCGCACCCCTCTAATTGCAAGTCGGCAATACCATACAGCCAATTTCTACGAGTTCGCAAGATTTGTAGCGAGGATGATCATTTTGAAGAATCAGCAAACACCATGGGGACTTTTTTTGTAGCGCGCGGCTATCCAATCCACCCCGCACGGTATGGTAGACAAAGGGCAACATCAACACAACGAGCTGCCTTATTGACTGGACGGGATGCCCACAATTGTAACACCGCTTAACAGAGTGTCCATTGTTACAACGTACCATCCAAAAAACACGTCTATCGGTAATGTCTTTATTTTTATCCTTTGCCGTCCTTTTCCCTACTTGTCCATCCTTTGCCGTCCTTATCCTTACATGTCAATCCTTTGCCGTCCTTATCCCTACTTGTCCATCCTTTGCCGTCCTTATCCTTACTTGTCCATCCTTTGCCGTCCTTATCCTTACTTGTACATCCTTTGCCGTCCTTATCCTTACTTGTCCATCCTTTAACGTCCTTATCCCTACTTGTCCATCCTTTGCCGTCCTTATCCTTACTTGTACATCCTTTGCCGTCCTTTTCCCTTCTTGTCCATCCTTTGCCGTCCTTATCCTCACTTGTACATCCTTTGCCGTCCTTATCCCTACTTGTCCATCCTTTACCGTCCTTATCCTTACTTGTCCATCCTTTGCCGTCCTTATCCTTACTGTCCATCCTTTAACATCCTTATCCTTACTGTCCATCCTTTGCCATCGTTATCCTTACTGTCCATCCTTTGCCATCGTTATCCTTACTGTCCATCCTTTGCCATCCTTATCCTTACTGTCCATCCTTTGCCGTCCTTATCCCTAGCTGTCCATCCTTTGCCGTCCTTATCCCTACTTGCCCATCCTTTGCCGTCCTTATCCTTACTGTCCATCCTTTGCCGTCCTTATCCTTAGTTGTCCATCTTTTGCCGTCCTTATCCTTACTGTCCATCCTTTAACATCCTTATCATTACTGTCCATCCTTTGCCATCGTTATCCTTACTGTCCATCCTTTGCCATCGTTATCCTTACTGTCCATCCTTTGCCATCCTTATCCTTACTGTCCATCCTTTGCCGTCCTTATCTTTACTGTCCATCCTTTGCCGTCCTTATCCTTACTGTCCATGCTTTGCCATCGTTATCCTTACTGTCCATCCTTTGCCATCCTTATCCTTACTGTCCATCCTTTGCCATCCTTATCCTTACTTGTCCATCCTTTGCCGTCCTTATCCTTACTTGTACATCCTTTGCCGTCCTTATCCTTACTTGTCCATCCTTTAACGTCCTTATCCCTACTTGTCCATCCTTTGCCGTCCTTATCCTTACTTGTACATCCTTTGCCGTCCTTTTCCCTTCTTGTCCATCCCTTGCCGTCCTTATCCTCACTTGTACATCCTTTGCCGTCCTTATCCCTACCTGTCCATCCTTTACCGTCCTTATCCTTACTTGTCCATCCTTTGCCGTCCTTATCCCCACTTGCCCATCCTTTGCCGTCCTTATCCTTACTGTTCATCCTTTGCCATCCTTATCCTTACTGTCCATCCTTTGCCGTCCTTATCCCTAGCTGTCCATCCTTTGCCGTCCTTATCCCTACTTGCCCATCCTTTGCCGTCCTTATCCTTACTGTCCATCCTTTGCCGTCCTTATCCTTAGTTGTCCATCTTTTGCCGTCCTTATCCTTACTGTCCATCCTTTAACATCCTTATCCTTACTGTCCATCCTTTGCCATCGTTATCCTTACTGTCCATCCTTTGCCATCGTTATCCTTACTGTCCATCCTTTGCCATCCTTATCCTTACAGTCCATCCTTTGCCGTCCTTATCCTCACTGTCAATCCTTTGCCATCCTTATCCTTACTGTCCATCCTTTGCCGTCCTTATCCTTACTGTCCATGCTTTGCCATCGTTATCCTTACTGTCCATCCTTTGCAATCCTTATCCTTACTGTCCATCCTTTGCCGTCCTTATCCTTACTGTCCATGCTTTGCCATCCTTATCCTTACTGTCCATCCTTTGCCGTCCTTATCCCTTCTTGTCCATCCTTTGCCGTCCGTATCCCTTCTTGTCCATCCTTTGCCATCCTTCTCCTTACTGTCCATCCTTTGCCATCCTTATCCTTACTGTCCATCCTTTGCCATCGTTTTCCTTACTGTCCATCCTTTGCCATCGTTATCCTTACTGTCCATCCTTTGCCATCTTTATCCTTACTGTCCATCCTTTGCCATCCTTATCCTTACTGTCCATCCTTTGCCGTATTTATCCTTACTGTCCATCCTTTGCCATCCTTATCCTTACTGTCCATCCTTTGCCGTCCTTATCCCTAGCTGTCCATCCTTTGCCGTCCTTATCCTTACTGTCCATCCTTTGCCGTCCTTATCCTTACTGTCCATCCTTTGCCGTCCTTATCCTTACTTGTCCATCCTTTGCGGTCCTTATCCCTAGCTGTCCATCCTTTGCCGTCCTTATCCTTACTGTCCATCCTTTGCCATACTTATCCTTACTGTCCATCCTTTGCCGTCCTTATCCCTAGCTGTCCATCCTTTGCCGTCCTTATCGTTACTGTCCATCCTTTGCCATCCTTATCCTTACTGTCCATCCTTTGCCGTCCTTATCCCTAGCTGTCCATCCTTTGCCATTCTTATCCCTACTTGCCCATCCTTTGCCATCCTTATCCTTACTGTCCATCCTTTGCCGTCCTTATCCCTTCTTGTCCATCCTTTGCCGTCCTTATCCTTACTTGTACATCCTTTGCCGTCCTTTTCCCTTCTTGTCCATCCTTTGCCCTCCTTATCCTCACTTGTACATCCTTTGCCGTCCTTATCCCTACTTGTCCATCCTTTACCGTCCTTATCCTTACTTGTCCATCCTTTGCCGTCCTTATCCCAACTTGCCCATCCTTTGCCGTCCTTATCCTTACTGTCCATCCTTTGCCATCCTTATCCTTACTGTCCATCCTTTGCCGTCCTTATCCCTAGCTGTCCATCCTTTGCCGTCCTTATCCCTACTTGCCCATCCTTTGCCGTCCTTATCCTTACTGTCCATCCTTTGCCGTCCTTATCCTTAGTTGTCCATCTTTTGCCGTCCTTATCCTTACTGTCCATCCTTTAACATCCTTATCCTTACTGTCCATCCTTTGCCATCGTTATCCTTACTGTCCATCCTTTGCCATCGTTATCCTTACTGTCCATCCTTTGCCCTCCTTATCCTTACTGTCCATCCTTTGCCGTCCTTATCCTTACTGTCCATCCTTTGCCATCCTTATCCTTACTGTCTATCCTTTGCCGTCCTTATCCTTACTGTCCATCCTTTGCCATCCTTATCCTTACTGTCCATCCTTTGCCGTCCTTATCCTTACTGTCCATCCTTTGCCGTCCTTATCCTTCCTGTCCATCCTTTGCGATCCTTATCTTTACTGTCCATCCTTTGCCGTCCTTATCCTTACTGTCCATCCTTTGCAATCCTTATCCTTACTGTCCATCCTTTGCCGTCCTTATCCTTACTGTCCATCCTTTGCCATCGTTATCCTTACTGTCCATCCTTTGCCATCCTTATCCTTACTGTCTATCCTTTGCCATCGTTATCCCTACTTGTCCATCCTTTGCCATCGTTATCCTTACTCTCCATCCTTTGCCATCCTTATCCTTACTGTCCATCCTTTGCCATCCTTATCCTTACTGTCCATCCCTTGCCATCCTTATCCTTACTGTCCATCCTTTGCCATCCTTATCCTTACTGTCCATCCTTTGCCATCGTTATCCCTACTTGTCCATCCTTTGCCATCCTTATCCTTACTGTCCATCCTTTGCCATCCTTATCCTTACTGTCCATCCTTTGCCGTCCTTATCCTTACTGTCCATCCTTTGCCATCGTTATCCTTACTCTCCATCCTTTGCCATCGTTATCCTTACTGTCCATCCTTTGCCATCCTTATCCTTACTGTCCATCCTTTGCCATCCTTATCCTTACTGTCCATCATTATCCTTACTGTCCATCCTTTGCGATCCTTATCCTTACTGTCCATCCTTTGCCGTCCTTATCCTTACTGTCCATCCTTTGCCATCCTTATCCTTACTGTCCATCCTTTGCCGTCCTTATCCTTACTGTCCATCCTTTGCCATCGTTATCCTTACTGTCCATCCTTTGCCATCCTTATCCTTACTGTCTATCCTTTGCCATCGTTATCCCTACTTGTCCATCCTTTGCCATCCTTATCCTTACTGTCCATCCTTTGCCATCCTTATCCTTACTGTCCATCCTTTGCCATCCTTATCCTTACTGTCCATCCTTTGCCATCCTTATCCTTACTGTCCATCCTTTGCCGTCCTTATCCTTACTGTCCATCCTTTGCCATCCTTATCCTTACTGTCCATCCTTTGCCATCGTTATCCTTACTGTCCATCCTTTGCCGTCCTTATCCCTACTTGCCCATCCTTTGCCGTCCTTATCCTTACTGTCCATCCTTTGCCGTCCTTATCCTTAGTTTTCCATCTTTTCGCGTCCTTATCCTTACTGTCCATCCTTTGCCATCCTTATCCTTACTGTCCATCCTTTGCCGTCCTTATCCTTACTGTCCATCCTTTGCCATCCTTATCCTTACTGTCCATCCTTTGCCATCAATATCCTTACTGTCCATCCTTTGCCGTCCTTATCCTTACTGTCCATCCTTTGCCGTCCTTATCCCTACTTGCCCATCCTTTGCCGTCCTTATCCTTACTGTCCATCCTTTGCCGTCCTTATCCTTAGTTGTCCATCTTTTGCCGTCCTTATCCTTACTGTCCATCCTTTAACATCCTTATCCTTACTGTCCATCCTTTGCCATCGTTATCCTTACTGTCCATCCTTTGCCATCGTTATCCTTACTGTCCATCCTTTGCCCTCCTTATCCTTACTGTCCATCCTTTGCCGTCCTTATCCTTACTGTCCATCCTTTGCCATCCTTTCCCCTACTTGTCCATCCTTTGCCATCCTTATCCTTACTGTCCATCCTTTGCCATCCTTATCCTTACTGTCCATCCTTATGCTTACTGTCCATCCTTTGCCATCCTTATCCTTACTGTCCATCCTTTGCCATCGTTATCCTTACTGTCCATCCTTTGCCCTCCTTATCCTTACTGTCCATCCTTTGCCGTCCTTATCCTTACTGTCCATCCTTTGCCATCGTTATCCTTACTGTCCATCCTTTGCCATCATTATCCTTACTGTCCATCCTTTGCCATCCTTATCCTTACTGTCCATCCTTATGCTTACTGTCCATCCTTTGCCATCCTTATCCTTACTGTCCATCCTTTGCCGTTCTTATCCTTACTGTCCATCCTTTGCCATCCTTATCCTTACTGTCCATCCTTTGCCGTCCTTATCCTTACTGTCCATCCTTTGCCATCGTTATCCTTACTGTCCATGCTTTGCCATCCTTATCCTTACTGTCCATCCTTTGCCATCGTTATCCCTACTTGTCCATCCTTTGCCATCGTTATCCTTACTCTCCATCCTTTGCCATCCTTATCCTTACTGTCCATCCTTTGCCATCCTTATCCTTACTGTCCATCCTTTGCCATCCTTATCCTTACTGTCCATCCTTTGCCATCCTTATCCTTACTGTCCATCCTTTGCCATCCTTATCCTTACTGTCCATCCTTTGCCATCGTTATCCTTACTGTCCATCCTTTGCCGTCCTTATTCTTACTGTGCATCCTTTGCCGTCCTTATCCCTACTTGCCCATCCTTTGCCGTCCTTATCTTTACTGTCCATCCTTTGCCGTCCTTATCCTTAGTTGTCCATCTTTTGCCGTCCTTATCCTTACTGTCCATCCTTTGCCATCCTTATCCTTACTGTCCATCCTTTGCCGTCCTTATCCTTACTGTCCATCCTTTGCCATCCTTATCCTTACTGTCCATCCTTTGCCATCGTTATCCTTACTGTCCATCCTTTGCCGTCCTTATCCTTACTGTGCATCCTTTGCCGTCCTTATCCCTACTTGCCCATCCTTTGCCGTCCTTATCCTTACTGTCCATCCTTTAACATCCTTATCCTTACTGTCCATCCTTTGCCATCGTTATCCTTACTGTCCATCCTTTGCCATCGTTAACCTTACTGTCCATCCTTTGCCCTCCTTATCCTTACTGTCCATCCTTTGCCGTCCTTATCCTTACTGTCCATCCTTTGCCATCCTTATCCCTACTTGTCCATGCTTTGCCATCCTTATCCTTACTGTCCATCCTTTGCCATCCTTATCCTTACTGTCCATCCTTTGCCGTCCTTATCCTTACTGTCCATCCTTTGCCATCGTTATCCTTACTGTCCATCCTTTGCCATCGTTATCCTTACTGTCCATCCTTTGCCATCATTATCCTTACTGTCCATCCTTTGCCATCCTTATCCTTACTGTCCATCATTATGCTTACTGTCCATCCTTTGCCATCCTTATCCTTACTGTCAATCCTTTGCCGTTCTTATCCTTACTGTCCATCCCTAGCCATCCTTATCCTTACTGTCCATCCTTCGCCGTCCTTATCCTTACTGTCCATCCTTTGCCATCGTTATCCTTACTGTCCATGCTTTGCCATCCTTATCCTTACTGTTAATCCTTTGCCATCGTTATCCCTACTTGTCCATCCTTTGCCATCGTTATCCTTACTCTCCATCCTTTGCCATCCTTATCCTTACTGTCCATCCTTTGCCATCCTTATCCTTACTGTCCATCCTTTGCCATCCTTATCCTTACTGTCCATCCTTTGCCATCCTTATCCTTACTGTCCATCCTTTGCCGTCGTTATCCTTACTGTCCATCCTTTGCCATCCTTATGCTTACTGTCCATCCTTTGCCGTTCTTATCCTTACTGTCCATCCTTTGCCGTCCTTATCCTTAGTTGTCCATCTTTTGCCGTCCTTATCCTTACTGTCCATCCTTTGCCATCCTTATCCTTACTGTCCATCCTTTGCCGTCCTTATCCTTACTGTCCATCCTTTGCCATCCTTATCCTTACTGTCCATCCTTTGCCATCGTTATCCTTACTGTCCATCCTTTGCCGTCCTTATCCTTACTGTGCATCCTTTGCCGTCCTTATCCCTACTTGCCCATCCTTTGCCGTCCTTATCCTTACTGTCCATCCTTTGCCGTCCTTATCCTTAGTTGTCCATCTTTTGCCGTCCTTATCCTTACTGTCCATCCTTTAACATCCTTATCCTTACTGTCCATCCTTTGCCATCGTTATCCTTACTGTCCATCCTTTGCCATCGTTATCCTTACTGTCCATCCTTTGCCCTCCTTATCCTTACTGTCCATCCTTTGCCGTCCTTATCCTTACTGTCCATCCTTTGCCATCCTTATCCCTACTTGTCCATCCTTTGCCATCCTTATCCTTACTGTCCATCCTTTGCCATCCTTATCCTTACTGTCCATCCTTTGCCGTCCTTATCCTTACTGTCCATCCTTTGCCATCGTTATCCTTACTGTCCATCCTTTGCCATCGTTATCCTTACTGTCCATCCTTTGCCATCATTATCCTTACTGTCCATCCTTTGCCATCCTTATCCTTACTGTCCATCCTTATGCTTACTGTCCATCCTTTGCCATCCTTATCCTTACTGTCCATCCTTTGCCGTTCTTATCCTTACTGTCCATCCTTTGCCATCCTTATCCTTACTGTCCATCCTTTGCCGTCCTTATCCTTACTGTCCATCCTTTGCCATCCTTATCCTTACTGTCCATCCTTTGCCATCCTTATCCTTACTGTCCATCCTTTGCCATCGTTATCCTTACTGTCCATCCTTTGCCGTCCTTATCCTTACTGTGCATCCTTTGCCGTCCTTATCCCTACTTAACCATCCTTTGCCGTCCTTATCCTTACTGTCCATCCTTTGCCGTCCTTATCCTTAGTTGTCCATCTTTTGCCGTCCTTATCCTTACTGTCCATCCTTTGCCATCCTTATCCTTACTGTCCATCCTTTGCCGTCCTTATCCTTACTGTCCATCCTTTGCCATCCTTATCCTTACTGTCCATCCTTTGCCATCGTTATCCTTACTGTCCATCCTTTGCCGTCCTTATCCTTACTGTGCATCCTTTGCCGTCCTTATCCCTAGTTGCCCATCCGTCTCCGTCCCTGTCCTTACTGTCCATCTCTTGCCGTCCTTATCCTTAGTTGTCCATCTTTTGCCGTCCTTATCCTTACTGTCCATCCTTTAACATCCTTATCCTTACTGTCCATCCTTTGCCATCGTTATCCTTACTGTCCATCCTTTGCCATCGTTATCCTTACTGTCCATCCTTTGCCCTCCTTATCCTTACTGTCCATCCTTTGCCGTCTTTATCCTTACTGTCCATCCTTTGCCATCCTTATCCCTACTTGTCCATCCTTTGCCATCCTTATCCTTACTGTCCATCCTTTGCCATCCTTATCCTTACTGTCCATCCTTTGCCGTCCTTATCCTTACTGTCCATCCTTTGCCATCGTTATCCTTACTGTCCATCCTTTGCCATCGTTATCCTTACTGTCCATCCTTTGCCATCATTATCCTTACTGTCCATCCTTTGCCATCCTTATCCTTACTGTCCATCCTTATGCTTACTGTCCATCCTTTGCCATCCTTATCCTTACTGTCCATCCTTTGCCGTTCTTATCCTTACTGTCCATCCTTTGCCATCCTTAACCTTACTGTCCATCCTTTGCCGTCCTTATCCTTACTGTCCATTCTTTGCCATCGTTATCCTTACTGTCCATGCTTTGCCATCCTTATCCTTACTGTCCATCCTTTGCCATCGTTATCCCTACTTGTCCATCCTTTGCCATCGTTATCCTTACTCTCCATCCTTTGCCATCCTTATCCTTTCTGTCCATCCTTTGCCATCCTTATCCTTACTGTCCATCCTTTGCCATCCTTATCCTTACTGTCCATCCTTTGCCGTCCTTATCCTTACTGTCCATCCTTTGCCATCCTTATCCTTACTGTCCATCCTTATGCTTACTGTCCATCCTTTGCCATCCTTATCCTTACTGTCCATCCTTTGCCGTTCTTATCCTTACTATCCATCCTTTGCCGCCCTTATCCCTACTTGCCCATCCTTTGCCGTCCTTATCCTTACTGTCCATCCTTTGCCGTCCTTATCCTTAGTTGTCCATCTTTTGCCGTCCTTATCCTTACTGTCCATCCTTTAACATCCTTATCCTTACTGTCCATCCTTTGCCATCGTTATCCTTACTGTCCATCCTTTGCCATCGTTATCCTTACTGTCCATCCTTTGCCCTCCTTATCCTTACTGTCCATCCTTTGCCGTCCTTATCCTTACTGTCCATCCTTTGCCATCCTTATCCCTACCTGTCCATCCTTTGCCATCCTTATCGTTACTGTCCATCCTTTGCCATCCTTATCCTTACTGTCCATCCTTTGCTGTCCTTATCCTTACTGTCCATCCTTTGCCATCGTTATCCTTACTGTCCATCCTTTGCCATCGTTATCCTTACTGTCCATCCTTTGCCATCATTATCCTTACTGTCCATCCCTTGCCATCCTTATCCTTACTGTCCATCCTTATGCTTACTGTCCATCCTTTGCCATCCTTATCCTTACTGTCCATCCTTTGCCGTTCTTATTCTTACTGTCCATCCTTTGCCATCCTTATCCTTACTGTCCATTCTTTGTCGTCCTTATCCTTACTGTCCATCCTTTGCCATCGTTATCCTTACTGTCCATGCTTTGCCATCCTTATCCTTACTGTCCATCCTTTGCCATCGTTATCCCTACTTGTCGATCCTTTGCCATCGTTATCCTTACTCTCCATCCTTTGCCATCCTTATCCTTACTGTCCATCCTTTGCCATCCTTATCCTTACTGTCCATCCTTTGCCATCCTTATCCTTACTGTCCATCCTTTGCCGTCCTTATCCTTACTGTCCATCCTTTGCCATCCTTATCCTTACTGTCCATCCTTTGCCATCGTTATCCTTACTGTCCATCGTTTGCCGTCCTTATCCTTACTGTCCATCCTTTGCCGTCCTTATCCTTACTGTCCATCCTTTGCCGTCCTTATCCTTACTGTCCATCCTTTGCCATCCTTATCCTTACTGTCCATCCTTTGCCGTCCTTATCCTTACTGTCCATCCTTTGCCATCCTTATCCTTACTGTCCATCCTTTGCCATCGTTATCCTTACTGTCCATCCTTTGCCATCGTTATCCTTACTGTCCATCCTTTGCCATCCTTATCCTTACTGTCCATCCTTTGCCATCGTTATCCCTACTTGTCCATCCTTTGCCATCGTTATCCCTACTTGTCCATCCTTTGCCATCGTTATCCTTACTGTCCATGCTTTGCCATCCTTATCCTTAGTGTCCATCCTTTGCCATCGTTATCCCTACTTGTCGATCCTTTGCCATCGTTATCCTTACTCTCCATCCTTTGCCATCCTTATCCTTACTGTCCATCCTTTGCCATCCTTATCCTTACTGTCCATCCTTTGCCATCCTTATCCTTACTGTCCATCCTTTGCCATCCTTATCCTTACTGTCCATCCTTTGCCGTCCTTATCCTTACTGTCCATCCTTTGCCATCCTTATCCTTACTGTCCATCCTTTGCCATCGTTATCCTTACTGTCCATCCTTTGCCGTCCTTATCCTTACTGTCCATCCTTTGCCGTCCTTATCCTTACTGTCCATCCTTTGCCGTCCTTATCCTTACTGTCCATCCTTTGCCATCCTTATCCTTACTGTCCATCCTTTGCCGTCCTTATCCTTACTGTCCATCCTTTGCCATCCTTATCCTTACTGTCCATCCTTTGCCATCGTTATCCTTACTGTCCATCCTTTGCCATCGTTATCCTTACTGTCCATCCTTTGCCATCCTTATCCTTACTGTCCATCCTTTGCCATCGTTATCCCTACTTGTCCATCCTTTGCCATCGTTATCCCTACTTGTCCATCCTTTGCCATCGTTATCCTTACTGTCCATCCTTTGCCGTCCTTATCCTTACTGTCCATCCTTTGCCGTCCTTATCCTTACTTGTACATCCTTTGCCATCCTTATCCTTACTGTCCATCCTTTTCCATCGTTATCCTTACTGTCCATCCTTTGCCATCGTTATCCTTACTGTCCATCCTTTGCCATCCTTATCCTTACTGTCCATTCTTTGCCGTCCTTATCCTTACTGTACATCCTTTGCCGTCCTTATCCTTTATTGTCCATCCTTTGCCATCCTTATCCTTACTGTCCATCCTTTGCCATCGTTATCCCTACTTGTCCATCCTTTGCCATCGTTATCCCTACTTGTCCATCCTTTGCCATCGTTATCCTTACTGTCCATCCTTTGCCGTCCTTATCCTTACTGTCCATCCTTTGCCATCCTTATCCTTACTGTCCATCCCTTGCCATCCTTATCCTTACTGTCCATCCCTTGCCATCCTTATCCTTACTGTCCATCCTTTGCCATCGTTATCCTTACTGTCCATCCTTTGCCATCGTTATCCTTACTGTCCATCCTTTGCCATCGTTATCCTTACTGTCCATCCTTTGCCATCCTTATCCTTACTGTCCATCCTTTGCCATCCTTATCTTTACTGTCCATCCTTTGCCGTCCTTATCCCTTTTTGTCCATCCTTTGCCGTCCTTATCGCTTCTTGTCCATCCTTTGCCATCCTTCTCCTTACTGTCCATCCTTATGCTTACTGTCCATCCTTTGCCATCCTTATCCTTACTGTCCATCCTTTGCCGTTCTTATCCTTACTATCCATCCTTTGCCGCCCTTATCCCTACTTGCCCATCCTTTGCCGTCCTTATCCTTACTGTCCATCCTTTGCCGTCCTTATCCTTAGTTGTCCATCTTTTGCCGTCCTTATCCTTACTGTCCATCCTTTAACATCCTTATCCTTACTGTCCATCCTTTGCCATCGTTATCCTTACTGTCCATCCTTTGCCATCGTTATCCTTACTGTCCATCCTTTGCCCTCCTTATCCTTACTGTCCATCCTTTGCCGTCCTTATCCTTACTGTCCATCCTTTGCCATCCTTATCCCTACCTGTCCATCCTTTGCCATCCTTATCGTTACTGTCCATCCTTTGCCATCCTTATCCTTACTGTCCATCCTTTGCCGTCCTTATCCTTACTGTCCATCCTTTGCCATCGTTATCCTTACTGTCCATCCTTTGCCATCGTTATCCTTACTGTCCATCCTTTGCCATCATTATCCTTACTGTCCATCCTTTGCCATCCTTATCCTTACTGTCCATCCTTATGCTTACTGTCCATCCTTTGCCATCCTTATCCTTACTGTCCATCCTTTGCCGTTCTTATCCTTACTGTCCATCCTTTGCCATCCTCATCCTTACTGTCCATTCTTTGTCGTCCTTATCCTTACTGTCCATCCTTTGCCATCGTTATCCTTACTGTCCGTGCTTTGCCATCCTTATCCTTACTGTCCATCCTTTGCCATCGTTATCCCTACTTGTCGATCCTTTGCCATCGTTATCCTTACTCTCCATCCTTTGCCATCCTTATCCTTACTGTCCATCCTTTGCCATCCTTATCCTTACTGTCCATCCTTTGCGATCCTTATCCTTACTGTCCATCCTTAGCCATCCTTATCCTTACTGTCCATCCTTTGCCGTCCTTATCCTTACTGTCCATCCTTTGCCATCCTTATCCTTACTGTCCATCCTTTGCCATCGTTATCCTTACTGTCCATCCTTTGCCGTCCTTATCCTTACTGTCCATCCTTTGCCGTCCTTATCCTTACTGTCCATCCTTTGCCGTCCTTATCCTTACTGTCCATCCTTTGCCATCCTTATCCTTACTGTCCATCCTTTGCCGTCCTTATCCTTACTGTCCATCCTTTGCCATCCTTATCCTTACTGTCCATCCTTTGCCATCGTTATCCTTACTGTCCATCCTTTGCCATCGTTATCCTTACTGTCCATCCTTTGCCATCCTTATCCTTACTGTCCATCCTTTGCCATCGTTATCCCTACTTGTCCATCCTTTGCCATCGTTATCCCTACTTGTCCATCCTTTGCCATCGTTATCCTTACTGTCCATCCTTTGCCGTCCTTATCCTTACTGTCCATCCTTTGCCGTCCTTATCCTTACTTGTACATCCTTTGCCATCCTTATCCTTACTGTCCATCCTTTTCCATCGTTATCCTTACTGTCCATCCTTTGCCATCGTTATCCTTACTGCCCATCCTTTGCCATCCTTATCCTTACTGTCCATTCTTTGCCGTCCTTATCCTTACTGTACATCCTTTGCCGTCCTTATCCTTTATTGTCCATCCTTTGCCATCCTTATCCTTACTGTCCATCCTTTGCCATCGTTATCCCTACTTGTCCATCCTTTGCCATCGTTATCCCTACTTGTCCATCCTTTGCCATCGTTAGCCTTACTGTCCATCCTTTGCCGTCCTTATCCTTACTGTCCATCCTTTGCCATCCTTATCCTTACTGTCCATCCTTTGCCATCCTTATCCTTACTGTCCATCCCTTGCCATCCTTATCCTTACTGTCCATCCTTTGCCATCGTTATCCTTACTGTCCATCCTTTGCCATCGTTATCCTTACTGTCCATCCTTTGCCATCGTTATCCTTACTGTCCATCCTTTGCCATCCTTATCCTTACTGTCCATCCTTTGCCATCCTTATCTTTACTGTCCATCCTTTGCCGTCCTTATCCCTTTTTGTCCATCCTTTGCCATCGTTATCCCTACTTGTCGATCCTTTGCCATCGTTATCCTTACTCTCCATCCTTTGCCATCCTTATCCTTACTGTCCATCCTTTGCCATCCTTATCCTTACTGTCCATCCTTTGCCATCCTTATCCTTACTGTCCATCCTTTGCCATCCTTATCCTTACTGTCCATCCTTTGCCGTCCTTATCCTTACTGTCCATCCTTTGCCATCCTTATCCTTACTGTCCATCCTTTGCCATCGTTATCCTTACTGTCCATCCTTTGCCGTCCTTATCCTTACTGTCCATCCTTTGCCGTCCTTATCCTTACTGTCCATCCTTTGCCGTCCTTATCCTTACTGTCCATCCTTTGCCATCCTTATCCTTACTGTCCATCCTTTGCCGTCCTTATCCTTACTGTCCATCCTTTGCCATCCTTATCCTTACTGTCCATCCTTTGCCATCGTTATCCTTACTGTCCATCCTTTGCCATCGTTATCCTTACTGTCCATCCTTTGCCATCCTTATCCTTACTGTCCATCCTTTGCCATCGTTATCCCTACTTGTCCATCCTTTGCCATCGTTATCCCTACTTGTCCATCCTTTGCCATCGTTATCCTTACTGTCCATCCTTTGCCGTCCTTATCCTTACTGTCCATCCTTTGCCGTCCTTATCCTTACTTGTACATCCTTTGCCATCCTTATCCTTACTGTCCATCCTTTTCCATCGTTATCCTTACTGTCCATCCTTTGCCATCGTTATCCTTACTGTCCATCCTTTGCCATCCTTATCCTTACTAACCATTCTTTGCCGTCCTTATCCTTACTGTACATCCTTTGCCGTCCTTATCCTTTATTGTCCATCCTTTGCCATCCTTATCCTTACTGTCCATCCTTTGCCATCGTTATCCCTACTTGTCCATCCTTTGCCATCGTTATCCCTACTTGTCCATCCTTTGCCATCGTTATCCTTACTGTCCATCCTTTGCCGTCCTTATCCTTACTGTCCATCCTTTGCCATCCTTATCCTTACTGTCCATCCTTTGCCATCCTTATCCTTACTGTCCATCCCTTGCCATCCTTATCCTTACTGTCCATCCTTTGCCATCGTTATCCTTACTGTCCATCCTTTGCCATCGTTATCCTTACTGTCCATCCTTTGCCATCGTTATCCTTACTGTCCATCCTTTGCCATCCTTATCCTTACTGTCCATCCTTTGCCATCCTTATCTTTACTGTCCATCCTTTGCCGTCCTTATCCCTTTTTGTCCATCCTTTGCCGTCCTTATCCCTTCTTGTCCATCCTTTGCCATCCTTCTCCTTACTGTCCATCCTTTGCCATCCTTATCCTTACTGTCCATCCTTTGCCATCGTTATCCTTACTGTCCATCCTTTGCCATCGTTATCCTTACTGTCCATCCCTTGGCATCGTTATCCTTACTGTCCATCCTTTGCCGTCCTTATCCTTACTGTACATCCTTTGCCGTCCTTATCCTTACTGTCCATCCTTTGCCATCCTTATCCTTACTGTCCATCATTTGCCATCCTTATCCTTACTGTACATCCTTTGCCGTCCTTATCCTTACTGTCCATCCTTTGCCATCCTTATCCTTACTGTCCATCCTTTGCCATCCTTATCCTTACTGTCCATCCTTTGCCGTCCTTATCCCTAGCTGTCCATCCTCTGCCGTCCTTATCCTTACTGTCCATCCTTTGCCGTCCTTATCCTTACTGTCCATCCTTTGCCGTCCTTATCCTTACTTGTCCATTCTTTGCCGTCCTTATCCCTAGCTGTCCATCGTTTGCCGTCCTTATCCTTACTGTCCATCCTTTGCCATCCTTTTCCTTACTGTCCATCCTTTGCCGTCCTTATCCTTACTGTCCATCCTTTGCCATCGTTATCCTTACTGTCCATCCTTTGCCATCGTTATCCTTACTGTCCATCCTTTGCCATCATTATCCTTACTGTCCATCCTTTGCCATCCTTATCCTTACTGTCCATCCTTATGCTTACTGTCCATCCTTTGCCATCCTTATCCTTACTGTCCATCCTTTGCCGTTCTTATCCTTACTGTCCATCCTTTGCCATCCTTATCCTTACTGTCCATCCTTTGCCGTCCTTATCCTTACTGTCCATCCTTTGCCATCCTTATCCTTACTGTCCATCCTTTGTCATCCTTATCCTTACTGTCCATCCTTTGCCATCGTTATCCTTACTGTCCATCCTTTGCCGTCCTTATCCTTACTGTGCATCCTTTGCCGTCCTTATCCCTACTTGCCCATCCTTTGCCGTCCTTATCCTTACTGTCCATCCTTTGCCGTCCTTATCCTTAGTTGTCCATCTTTTGCCGTCCTTATCCTTACTGTCCATCCTTTGCCATCCTTATCCTTACTGTCCATCCTTTGCCGTCCTTATCCTTACTGTCCATCCTTTGCCATCCTTATCCTTACTGTCCATCCTTTGCCATCGTTATCCTTACTGTCCATCCTTTGCCGTCCTTATCCTTACTGTGCATCCTTTGCCGTCCTTATCCCTACTTGCCCATCCGTTGCCGTCCTTATCCTTACTGTCCATCTCTTGCCGTCCTTATCCTTAGTTGTCCATCTTTTGCCGTCCTTATCCTTACTGTCCATCCTTTAACATCCTTATCCTTACTGTCCATCCTTTGCCATCGTTATCCTTACTGTCCATCCTTTGCCATCGTTATCCTTACTGTCCATCCTTTGCCCTCCTTATCCTTACTGTCCATCCTTTGCCGTCCTTATCCTTACTGTCCATCCTTTGCCATCCTTATCCCTACTTGTCCATCCTTTGCCATCCTTATCCTTACTGTCCATCCTTTGCCATCCTTATCCTTACTGTCCATCCTTTGCCGTCCTTATCCTTACTGTCCATCCTTTGCCATCGTTATCCTTACTGTCCATCCTTTGCCATCGTTATCCTTACTGTCCATCCTTTGCCATCATTATCCTTACTGTCCATCCTTTGCCATCCTTATCCTTACTGTCCATCCTTATGCTTACTGTCCATCCTTTGCCATCCTTATCCTTACTGTCCATCCTTTGCCGTTCTTATCCTTACTGTCCATCCTTTGCCATCCTTAACCTTACTGTCAATCCTTTGCCGTCCTTATCCTTACTGTCCATCCTTTGCCATCGTTATCCTTACTGTCCATGCTTTGCCATCCTTATCCTTACTGTCCATCCTTTGCCATCGTTATCCCTACTTATCCATCCTTTGCCATCGTTATCCTTACTCTCCATCCTTTGCCATCCTTATCCTTACTGTCCATCCTTTGCCATCCTTATCCTTACTGTCAATCCTTTGCCATCCTTATCCTTACTGTCCATCCTTTGCCGTCCTTATCCTTACTGTCCATCCTTTGCCATCCTTATCCTTACTGTCCATCCTTATGCTTACTGTCCATCCTTTGCCATCCTTATCCTTACTGTCCATCCTTTGCCGTTCTTATCCTTACTATCCATCCTTTGCCGCCCTTATCCCTACTTGCCCATCCTTTGCCGTCCTTATCCTTACTGTCCATCCTTTGCCGTCCTTATCCTTAGTTGTCCATCCTTTGCCGTCCTTATCCTTACTGTCCATCCTTTAACATCCTTATCCTTACTGTCCATTTTTTGCCATCGTTATCCTTACTGTCCATCCTTTGCCATCGTTATCCTTACTGTCCATCCTTTGCCCTCCTTATCCTTACTGTCCATCCTTTGCCGTCCTTATCCTTACTGTCCATCCTTTGCCATCCTTATCCCTACCTGTCCATCCTTTGCCATCCTTATCGTTACTGTCCATCCTTTGCCATCCTTATCCTTACTGTCCATCCTTTGCCGTCCTTATCCTTACTGTCCATCCTTTGCCATCGTTATCCTTACTGTCCATCCTTTGCCATCGTTATCCTTACTGTCCATCCTTTGCCATCATTATCCTTACTGTCCATCCTTTGCCATCCTTATCCTTAGTGTCCATCCTTATGCTTACTGTCCATCCTTTGCCATCCTTATCCTTACTGTCCATCCTTTGCCGTTCTTATCCTTACTGTCCATCCTTTGCCATCCTTATCCTTACTGTCCATTCTTTGTCGTCCTTATCCTTACTGTCCATCCTTTGCCATCGTTATCCTTACTGTCCATGCTTTGCCATCCTTATCCTTACTGTCCATCCTTTGCCATCGTTATCCCTACTTGTCGATCCTTTGCCATCGTTATCCTTACTCTTCATCCTTTGCCATCCTTATCCTTACTGTCCATCCTTTGCCATCCTTATCCTTACTGTCCATCCTTTGCCATCCTTATCCTTACTGTCCATCCTTTGCCATCCTTATCCTTACTGTCCATCCTTTGCCGTCCTTATCCTTACTGTCCATCCTTTGCCATCCTTATCCTTACTGTCCATCCTTTGCCATCGTTATCCTTACTGTCCATCCTTTGCCGTCCTTATCCTTACTGTCCATCCTTTGCCGTCCTTATCCTTACTGTCCATCCTTTGCCGTCCTTATCCTTACTGTCCATCCTTTGCCATCCTTATCCTTACTGTCCATCCTTTGCCGTCCTTATCCTTACTGTCCATCCTTTGCCATCCTTATCCTTACTGTCCATCCTTTGCCATCGTTATCCTTACTGTCCATCCTTTGCCATCGTTATCCTTACTGTCCATCCTTTGCCATCCTTATCCTTACTGTCCATCCTTTGCCATCGTTATCCCTACTTGTCCATCCTTTGCCATCGTTATCCCTACTTGTCCATCCTTTGCCATCGTTATCCTTACTGTCCATCCTTTGCCGTCCTTATCCTTACTTGTACATCCTTTGCCATCCTTATCCTTACTGTCCATCCTTTTCCATCGTTATCCTTACTGTCCATCCTTTGCCATCGTTATCCTTACTGTCCATCCTTTGCCATCCTTATCCTTACTGTCCATTCTTTGCCGTCCTTATCCTTACTGTACATCCTTTGCCGTCCTTATCCTTTATTGTCCATCCTTTGCCATCCTTATCCTTACTGTCCATCCTTTGCCATCGTTATCCCTACTTGTCCATCCTTTGCCATCGTTATCCCTACTTGTCCATCCTTTGCCATCGTTATCCTTACTGTCCATCCTTTGCCGTCCTTATCCTTACTGTCCATCCTTTGCCATCCTTATCCTTACTGTCCATCCTTTGCCATCCTTATCCTTACTGTCCATCCCTTGCCATCCTTATCCTTACTGTCCATCCTTTGCCATCGTTATCCTTACTGTCCATCCTTTGCCATCGTTATCCTTACTGTCCATCCTTTGCCATCGTTATCCTTACTGTCCATCCTTTGCCATCCTTATCCTTACTGTCCATCCTTTGCCATCCTTATCTTTACTGTCCATCCTTTGCCGTCCTTATCCCTTTTTGTCCATCCTTTGCCGTCCTTATCCCTTCTTGTCCATCCTTTGCCATCCTTCTCCTTACTGTCCATCCTTATGCTTACTGTCCATCCTTTGCCATCCTTATCCTTACTGTCCATCCTTTGCCGTTCTTATCCTTACTATCCATCCTTTGCCGCCCTTATCCCTACTTGCCCATCCTTTGCCGTCCTTATCCTTACTGTCCATCCTTTGCCGTCCTTATCCTTAGTTGTCCATCTTTTGCCGTCCTTATCCTTACTGTCCATCCTTTAACATCCTTATCCTTACTGTCCATCCTTTGCCATCGTTATCCTTACTGTCCATCCTTTGCCATCGTTATCCTTACTGTCCATCCTTTGCCCTCCTTATCCTTACTGTCCATCCTTTGCCGTCCTTATCCTTACTGTCCATCCTTTGCCATCCTTATCCCTACCTGTCCATCCTTTGCCATCCTTATCGTTACTGTCCATCCTTTGCCATCCTTATCCTTACTGTCCATCCTTTGCCGTCCTTATCCTTACTGTCCATCCTTTGCCATCGTTATCCTTACTGTCCATCCTTTGCCATCGTTATCCTTACTGTCCATCCTTTGCCATCATTATCCTTACTGTCCATCCTTTGCCATCCTTATCCTTACTGTCCATCCTTATGCTTACTGTCCATCCTTTGCCATCCTTATCCTTACTGTCCATCCTTTGCCGTTCTTATCCTTACTATCCATCCTTTGCCGCCCTTATCCCTACTTGCCCATCCTTTGCCGTCCTTATCCTTACTGTCCATCCTTTGCCGTCCTTATCCTTAGTTGTCCATCTTTTGCCGTCCTTATCCTTACTGTCCATCCTTTAACATCCTTATCCTTACTGTCCATCCTTTGCCATCGTTATCCTTACTGTCCATCCTTTGCCATCGTTATCCTTACTGTCCATCCTTTGCCCTCCTTATCCTTACTGTCCATCCTTTGCCGTCCTTATCCTTACTGTCCATCCTTTGCCATCCTTATCCCTACCTGTCCATCCTTTGCCATCCTTATCGTTACTGTCCATCCTTTGCCATCCTTATCCTTACTGTCCATCCTTTGCCGTCCTTATCCTTACTGTCCATCCTTTGCCATCGTTATCCTTACTGTCCATCCTTTGCCATCGTTATCCTTACTGTCCATCCTTTGCCATCATTATCCTTACTGTCCATCCTTTGCCATCCTTATCCTTACTGTCCATCCTTATGCTTACTGTCCATCCTTTGCCATCCTTATCCTTACTGTCCATCCTTTGCCGTTCTTATCCTTACTGTCCATCCTTTGCCATCCTCATCCTTACTGTCCATTCTTTGTCGTCCTTATCCTTACTGTCCATCCTTTGCCATCGTTATCCTTACTGTCCATGCTTTGCCATCCTTATCCTTACTGTCCATCCTTTGCCATCGTTATCCCTACTTGTCGATCCTTTGCCATCGTTATCCTTACTCTCCATCCTTTGCCATCCTTATCCTTACTGTCCATCCTTTGCCATCCTTATCCTTACTGTCCATCCTTTGCCATCCTTATCCTTACTGTCCATCCTTTGCCATCCTTATCCTTACTGTCCATCCTTTGCCGTCCTTATCCTTACTGTCCATCCTTTGCCATCCTTATCCTTACTGTCCATCCTTTGCCATCGTTATCCTTACTGTCCATCCTTTGCCGTCCTTATCCTTACTGTCCATCCTTTGCCGTCCTTATCCTTACTGTCCATCCTTTGCCGTCCTTATCCTTACTGTCCATCCTTTGCCATCCTTATCCTTACTGTCCATCCTTTGCCGTCCTTATCCTTACTGTCCATCCTTTGCCATCCTTATCCTTACTGTTCATCCTTTGCCATCGTTATCCTTACTGTCCATCCTTTGCCATCGTTATCCTTACTGTCCATCCTTTGCCATCCTTATCCTTACTGTCCATCCTTTGCCATCGTTATCCCTACTTGTCCATCCTTTGCCATCGTTATCCCTACTTGTCCATCCTTTGCCATCGTTATCCTTACTGTCCATCCTTTGCCGTCCTTATCCTTACTGTCCATCCTTTGCCGTCCTTATCCTTACTTGTACATCCTTTGCCATCCTTATCCTTACTGTCCATCCTTTTCCATCGTTATCCTTACTGTCCATCCTTTGCCATCGTTATCCTTACTGTCCATTCTTTGCCATCCTTATCCTTACTGTCCATTCTTTGCCGTCCTTATCCTTACTGTACATCCTTTGCCGTCCTTATCCTTTATTGTCCATCCTTTGCCATCCTTATCCTTACTGTCCATCCTTTGCCATCGTTATCCCTACTTGTCCATCCTTTGCCATCGTTATCCCTACTTGTCCATCCTTTGCCATCGTTATCCTTACTGTCCATCCTTTGCCGTCCTTATCCTTACTGTCCATCCTTTGCCATCCTTATCCTTACTGTCCATCCTTTGCCATCCTTATCCTTACTGTCCATCCCTTGCCATCCTTATCCTTACTGTCCATCCTTTGCCATCGTTATCCTTACTGTCCATCCTTTGCCATCGTTATCCTTACTGTCCATCCTTTGCCATCGTTATCCTTACTGTCCATCCTTTGCCATCCTTATCCTTACTGTCCATCCTTTGCCATCCTTATCTTTACTGTCCATCCTTTGCCGTCCTTATCCCTTTTTGTCCATCCTTTGCCATCGTTATCCCTACTTGTCGATCCTTTGCCATCGTTATCCTTACTCTCCATCCTTTGCCATCCTTATCCTTACTGTCCATCCTTTGCCATCCTTATCCTTACTGTCCATCCTTTGCCATCCTTATCCTTACTGTCCATCCTTTGCCATCCTTATCCTTACTGTCCATCCTTTGCCGTCCTTATCCTTACTGTCCATCCTTTGCCATCCTTATCCTTACTGTCCATCCTTTGCCATCGTTATCCTTACTGTCCATCCTTTGCCGTCCTTATCCTTACTGTCCATCCTTTGCCGTCCTTATCCTTACTGTCCATCCTTTGCCGGCCTTATCCTTACTGTCCATCCTTTGCCATCCTTATCCTTACTGTCCATCCTTTGCCGTCCTTATCCTTACTGTCCATCCTTTGCCATCCTTATCCTTACTGTCCATCCTTTGCCATCGTTATCCTTACTGTCCATCCTTTGCCATCGTTATCCTTACTGTCCATCCTTTGCCATCCTTATCCTTACTGTCCATCCTTTGCCATCGTTATCCCTACTTGTCCATCCTTTGCCATCGTTATCCCTACTTGTCCATCCTTTGCCATCGTTATCCTTACTGTCCATCCTTTGCCGTCCTTATCCTTACTGTCCATCCTTTGCCGTCCTTATCCTTACTTGTACATCCTTTGCCATCCTTATCCTTACTGTCCATCCTTTTCCATCGTTATCCTTACTGTCCATCCTTTGCCATCGTTATCCTTACTGTCCATCCTTTGCCATCCTTATCCTTACTGTCCATTCTTTGCCGTCCTTATCCTTACTGTACATCCTTTGCCGTCCTTATCCTTTATTGTCCATCCTTTGCCATCCTTATCCTTACTGTCCATCCTTTGCCATCGTTATCCCTACTTGTCCATCCTTTGCCATCGTTATCCCTACTTGTCCATCCTTTGCCATCGTTATCCTTAGTGTCCATCCTTTGCCGTCCTTATCCTTACTGTCCATCCTTTGCCATCCTTATCCTTACTGTCCATCCTTTGCCATCCTTATCCTTACTGTCCATCCCTTGCCATCCTTATCCTTACTGTCCATCCTTTGCCATCGTTATCCTTACTGTCCATCCTTTGCCATCGTTATCCTTACTGTCCATCCTTTGCCATCGTTATCCTTACTGTCCATCCTTTGCCATCCTTATCCTTACTGTCCATCCTTTGCCATCCTTATCTTTACTGTCCATCCTTTGCCGTCCTTATCCCTTTTTGTCCATCCTTTGCCGTCCTTATCCCTTCTTGTCCATCCTTTGCCATCCTTCTCCTTACTGTCCATCCTTTGCCATCCTTATCCTTACTGTCCATCCTTTGCCATCGTTATCCTTACTGTCCATCCTTTGCCATCGTTATCCTTACTGTCCATCCCTTAGCATCGTTATCCTTACTGTCCATCCTTTGCCGTCCTTATCCTTACTGTACATCCTTTGCCGTCCTTATCCTTACTGTCCATCCTTTGCCATCCTTATCCTTACTGTCCATCCTTTGCCATCCTTATCCTTACTGTACATCCTTTGCCGTCCTTATCCTTACTGTCCATCCTTTGCCATCCTTATCCTTACTGTCCATCCTTTGCCATCCTTATCCTTACTGTCCATCCTTTGCCGTCCTTATCCCTAGCTGTCCATCCTCTGCCGTCCTTATCCTTACTGTCCATCCTTTGCCGTCCTTATCCTTACTGTCCATCCTTTGCCGTCCTTATCCTTACTTGTCCATTCTTTGCCGTCCTTATCCCTAGCTGTCCATCGTTTGCCGTCCTTATCCTTACTGTCCATCCTTTGCCATCCTTATCCTTACTGTCCATCCTTTGCCGTCCTTTTTACTAGCTGTCCATCCTTTGCCGTCCTTATCCTTACTGTCTATCCTTTGCCATCCTTATCCTTACTGTCCATCCTTTGCCGTCCTTATCCCTAGCTGTCCATCCTTTGCCGTCCTTATCCTTACTGTCCATCCTTTGCCATCGTTATCCTTACTGTCCATCCTTTGCCGTCCTTATCCCTAGCTGTCCATCCTTTGCCATCCTTATCTCTACTTGCCCATCCTTTGCCATCCTTATCCTTACTGTCCATCCTTTGCCATCCTTATCCTTACTGTCCATCCTTTGCCGTCCTTATCCCTTCTTGTCCATCCTTTGCCGTCCTTATCCCTTACTTGTCCATTTTTTTCCGTCCTTATCCTTACTTGTCCATCCTTTGCCTTCCTTATCCTTACATGTCAATCCTTTGCCGTCCTTATCCTTACTGTCGATCCTTTGCCGTGCTTATCCCTTACTTGTCCATCCTTTGCCGTCCTTTTCCTTACTTGTCCATCCTTTGCCGTCCTTCTTTTCTACTTGTCCATCTTTTGCCGTCCTTATCGTTACTTGTTCACCGTTTGACGTTCTTATCCCTATTTGTCCATCCTTTGCCGTGGTTTTCTCTACTTGTCCATACTTTGCCGTCCTTTTCCCTACTTGTCCATCCTTTGCTGTCCTTCTTTTCTACTTGTCCATCTTTTGCCGTCCTTATCCTTACTTGCTCACCGTTTGACGTTCTTATCCCTATTTGTCCATCTTCTGCCGTCCTTTTCCCTACTTGTCCATCCTTTGCCGTTGTTACCCCTACTTTTCCGTCTTTTGCCGTCCTTATCCCTACTTGTTCATCGTTTGCCATGCTTATTCCTACTTCTTCATACTCTACCATCCTTATCTTTACTTGTCCAGCCTTTGCCATCCTTATCCCTTTATATCTATCCTTTGCCGTCCTTATCCTTTCTTCTCCATTATGTGCCGTCCTTATTCTTACTTTTCTATCCTTTGGCGTCCTTATCCCTACTTGTCTATCGTTTGTCGTCCTTTTCCCTACTTGTCCATCCTTTGCCGTCCTTATCCTTAGTTGTCCATCTTTTGCCGTCCTTATCCTTACTGTCCATCCTTTAACATCCTTATCCTTACTGTCCATCCTTTGCCATCGTTATCCTTACTGTCCATCCTTTGCCATCGTTATCCTTACTGTCCATTCTTTGCCATCCTTATCCTTACAGTCCATCCTTTGCCGTCCTTATCCTCACTGTCAATCCTTTGCCATCCTTATCCTTACTGTCCATCCTTTGCCGTCCTTATCCTTACTGTCCATGCTTTGCCATCGTTATCCTTACTGTCCATCCTTTGCCATCCTTATCCTTAAAGTCCATCCTTTGCCGTCCTTATCCTTACTGTCCATGCTTTGCCATCCTTATCCTTACTGTCCATCCTTTGCCATCGTTATCCCTACTTGTCCATCCTTTGCCATCCTTATCCTTACTGTCCATCCTTTGCCATCCTTATCCTTACTGTCCATCCTTTGCCGTCCTTATCCTTACTGTCCATCCTTTGCCATCGTTATCCTTACTGTCCATCCTTTGCCATCCTTATCCTTACTGTCCATTCTTTGCCATCCTTATCCTTACTGTCCATCCTTTGCCATCCTTATCCTTACTGTCCATCCTTTGCCATCGTTATCCCTACTTGTCCATCCTTTGCCATCGTTATCCTTACTGTCCATCCTTTGCCATCCTTATCCTTACTGTCCATCCTTTGCCATCCTTATCCTTACTGTCCATCCTTTGCCATCCTTATCCTTACTGTCCATCCTTTGCCATCGTTATCCTTACTGTCCATCCTTTGCCGTCCTTATCCTTACTGTCCATCCTTTACCCTCCTTATCCTTACTGTCCATCCTTTGCCATCGTTATCCTTACTGTCCATGCTTTGCCGTCCTTATCCTTACTGTCCATCCTTTGCCGTCCTTATCCTTACTGTCCATCCTTTGCCGTCCTTATCCTTACTGTCCATCCTTTGCCATCCTTATCCTTACTGTCCATCCTTTGCCATCCTTATCCTTACTGTCCATCCTTTGCCATCCTTATCCTTACTGTCCATCCTTTGCCATCGTTATCCCTACTTGTCCATCCTTTGCCATCGTTATCCTTACTGTCCATCCTTTGCCATCCTTATCCTTACTGTCCATCCTTTGCCATCCTTATCCTTACTGTCCATCCTTTGCCATCCTTATCCTTACTGTCCATCCTTTGCCATCGTTATCCTTACTGTCCATCCTTTGCCGTCCTTATCCTTACTGTCCATCCTTTACCCTCCTTATCCTTACTGTCCATCCTTTGCCATCGTTATCCTTACTGTCCATGCTTTGCCGTCCTTATCCTTACTGTCCATCCTTTGCCGTCCTTATCCTTACTGTCCATCCTTTGCCGTCCTTATCCTTACTGTCCATCCTTTGCCATCCTTATCCTTACTGTCCATCCTTTGCCATCCTTATCCTTACTGTCCATCCTTTGCCATCCCTATCCTTACTGTCCATCCTTTGCCATCCTTATCCTTACTGTCCATCCTTGGCCATCGTTATCCCTACTTGTCCATCCTTTGCCATCGTTATCCCTAGTTGTCCATCCTTTGCTATCGTTATCCTTACTGTCCATCCTTTGCCGTCCTTATCCTTACTGTCCATCCTTTGCCGTCCTTATCCTTACTTGTACATCCTTTGCCATCCTTATCCTTACTGTCCATCCTTTGCCATCGTTATCCTTACTGTCCATCCTTTGCCATCGTTATCCTTACTCTCCATCCTTTGCCATCCTTATCCTTACTGTCCATCCTTTGCCGTCCTTATCCTTACTGTACATCCTTTGCCGTCCTTATCCTTACTGTCCATCCTTTGCCATCGTTATCCTTACTGTCCATCCTTTGCCATCGTTATCCCTACTTGTCCATCCTTTGCCATCGTTATCCCTACTTGTCCATCCTTTGCCATCGTTATCCTTACTGTCCATCCTTTGCCGTCCTTATCCTTACTGTCCATCCTTTGCCATCCTTATCCTTACTGTCCATCCTTTGCCATCCTTATCCTTACTGTCCATCCTTTGCCATCCTTATCCTTACTGTCCATCCTTTGCCATCGTTTTCCTTAGTGTCCATCGTTTGCCATCGTTATCCTTACTGTCCATCCTTTGCCATCTTTATTCTTACTGTCCATCCTTTGCCATCCTTATCCTTACTGTCCATCCTTTGTCGTATTTATCCTTACTGTCCATCCTTTGCCATCCTTATCCTTACTGTCCATCCTTTGCCGTCCTTATCCCTAGCTGTCCATCCTTTGCCGTCCTTATCCTTACTGTCCATCCTTTGCCGTCCTTATCCTTACTGTCCATCCTTTGCCGTCCTTATCCTTACTTGTCCATGCTTTGCGGTCCTTATCCCTAGCTGTCCATCCTTTGCCGTCCTTATCCTTACTGTCCATCCTTTGCCATCCTTATCCTTACTGTCCATCCTTTGCCGTCCTTATCCCTAGCTGTCCATCCTTTGCCGTCCTTATCCTTACTGTCCATCCTTTGCTATCCTTATCCTTACTGTCCATCCTTTGCCGTCCTTATCCCTAGCTGTCCATCCTTTGCCGTCCTTATCGTTACTGTCCATCCTTTGCCATCCTTATCCTTACTGTCTATCCTTTGCCGTCCTTATCCTTACTGTCCATCCTTTGCCATCCTTATCCTTACTGTCCATCCTTTGCCGTCCTTATCCTTACTGTCCATCCTTTGCCGTCCTTATCCTTACTGTCCATCCTTTGCGATCCTTATCTTTACTGTCCATCCTTTGCCGTCCTTATCCTTACTGTCCATCCCTTGCCATCCTTATCCTTACTGTCTATCCTTTGCCGTCCTTATCCTTACTGTCCATCCTTTGCCATCCTTATCCTTACTGTCCATCCTTTGCCGTCCTTATCCTTACTGTCCATCCTTTGCCGTCCTTATCCTTACTGTCCATCCTTTGCGATCCTTATCTTTACTGTCCATCCTTTGCCGTCCTTATCCTTACTGTCCATCCTTTGCCATCCTTATCCTTACTGTCCATCCTTTGCCGTCCTTATCCTTACTGTCCATCCTTTGCCATCGTTATCCTTACTGTCCATCCTTTGCCATCCTTATCCTTACTGTCTATCTTTTGCCATCGTTATCCCTACTTGTCCATCCTTTGCCATCGTTATCCTTACTCTCCATCCTTTGCCATCCTTATCCTTACTGTCCATCCTTTGCCATCCTTATCCTTACTGTCCATCCCTTGCCATCCTTATCCTTACTGTCCATCCTTTGCCATCCTTATCCTTACTGTCCATCCTTTGCCATCGTTATCCCTACTTGTCCATCCTTTGCCATCCTTATCCTTACTGTCCATCCTTTGCCATCCTTATCCTTACTGTCCATCCTTTGCCGTCCTTATCCTTACTGTCCATCCTTTGCCATCGTTATCCTTACTCTCCATCCTTTGCCATCGTTATCCTTACTGTCCATCCTTTGCCATCCTTATCCTTACTGTCCATCCTTTGCCATCCTTATCCTTACTGTCCATCCTTTGCGATCCTTATCCTTACTGTCCATCCTTTGCCGTCCTTATCCTTACTGTCCATCCTTTGCCATCCTTATCCTTACTGTCCATCCTTTGCCGTCCTTATCCTTACTGTCCATCCTTTGCCATCGTTATCCTTACTGTCCATCCTTTGCCATCCTTATCCTTACTGTCTATCCTTTGCCATCGTTATCCCTACTTGTCCATCCTTTGCCATCGTTATCCTTACTCTCCATCCTTTGCCATCCTTATCCTTACTGTCCATCCTTTGCCATCCTTATCCTTACTGTCCATCCTTTGCCATCCTTATCCTTACTGTCCATCCTTTGCCATCCTTATCCTTACTGTCCATCCTTTGCCGTCCTTATCCTTAGTTGTCCATCTTTTGCCGTCCTTATCCTTACTGTCCATCCTTTAACATCCTTATCCTTACTGTCCATCCTTTGCCATCGTTATCCTTACTGTCCATCCTTTGCCATCCTTATCCTTACTGTCCATCCTTTGCCATCCTTATCCTTACTGTCCATCCCTTGCCATCCTTATCCTTACTGTCCATCCTTTGCCATCCTTATCCTTACTGTCCATCCTTTGCCATCGTTATCCCTACTTGTCCATCCTTTGCCATCCTTATCCTTACTGTCCATCCTTTGCCATCCTTATCCTTACTGTCCATCCTTTGCCGTCCTTATCCTTACTGTCCATCCTTTGCCATCCTTATCCTTACTCTCCATCCTTTGCCATCGTTATCCTTACTGTCCATCCTTTGCCATCCTTATCCTTACTGTCCATCCTTTGCCATCCTTATCCTTACTGTCCATCCTTATCCTTACTGTCCATCCTTTGCGATCCTTATCCTTACTGTCCATCCTTTGCCGTCCTTATCCTTAGTTGTCCATCTTTTGCCGTCCTTATCCTTACTGTCCATCCTTTGCCATCCTTATCCTTACTGTCCATCCTTTGCCGTCCTTATCCTTACTGTCCATCCTTTGCCATCCTTATCCTTACTGTCCATCCTTTGCCATCGTTATCCTTACTGTCCATCCTTTGCCGTCCTTATCCTTACTGTGCATCCTTTGCCGTCCTTATCCCTACTTGCCCATCCGTTGCCGTCCTTATCCTTACTGTCCATCTCTTGCCGTCCTTATCCTTAGTTGTCCATCTTTTGCCGTCCTTATCCTTACTGTCCATCCTTTAACATCCTTATCCTTACTGTCCATCCTTTGCCATCGTTATCCTTACATTCCATCCTTTGCCATCGTTATCCTTACTGTCCATCCTTTGCCCTCCTTATCCTTACTGTCCATCCTTTGCCGTCCTTATCCTTACTGTCCATCCTTTGCCATCCTTATCCCTACTTGTCCATCCTTTGCCATCCTTATCCTTACTGTCCATCCTTTGCCATCCTTATCCTTACTGTCCATTCTTTGCCGTCCTTATCCTTACTGTCCATCCTTTGCCATCGTTATACTTACTGTCCATCCTTTGCCATCGTTATCCTTACTGTCCATCCTTTGCCATCATTATCCTTACTGTCCATCCTTTGCCATCCTTATCCTTACTGTCCATCCTTATGCTTACTGTCCATCCTTTGCCATCCTTATCCTTACTGTCCATCCTTTGCCGTTCTTATCCTTACTGTCCATCCTTTGCCATCCTTAACCTTACTGTCCATCCTTTGCCGTCCTTATCCTTACTGTCCATCCTTTGCCATCGTTATCCTTACTGTCCATGCTTTGCCATCCTTATCCTTACTGTCCATCCTTTGCCATCGTTATCCCTACTTGTCCATCCTTTGCCATCGTTATCCTTACTCTCCATCCTTTGCCATCCTTATCCTTACTGTCCATCCTTTGCCATCCTTATCCTTACTGTCCATCCTTTGCCATCCTTATCCTTACTGTCCATCCTTTGCCGTCCTTATCCTTACTGTCCATCCTTTGCCATCCTTATCCTTACTGTCCATCCTTATGCTTACTGTCCATCCTTTGCCATCCTTATCCTTACTGTCCATCCTTTGCCGTTCTTATCCTTACTATCCATCCTTTGCCGCCCTTATCCCTACTTGCCCATCCTTTGCCGTCCTTATCCTTACTGTCCATCCTTTGCCGTCCTTATCCTTAGTTGTCCATCTTTTGCCGTCCTTATCCTTACTGTCCATCCTTTAACATCCTTATCCTTACTGTCCATCCTTTGCCATCGTTATCCTTACTGTCCATCCTTTGCCATCTTTATCCTTACTGTCCATCCTTTGCCCTCCTTATCCTTACTGTCCATCCTTTGCCGTCCTTATCCTTACTGTCCATCCTTTGCCATCCTTATCCCTACCTGTCCATCCTTTGCCATCCTTATCGTTACTGTCCATCCTTTGCCATCCTTATCCTTACTGTCCATCCTTTGCCGTCCTTATCCTTACTGTCCATCCTTTGCCATCGTTATCCTTACTGTCCATCCTTTGCCATCGTTATCATTACTGTCCATCCTTTGCCATCATTATCCTTACTGTCCAGCCTTTGCCATCCTTATCCTTACTTTCCATCCTTATGCTTACTGTCCATCCTTTGCCATCCTTATCCTTACTGTCCATCCTTTGCCGTTCTTATCCTTAGTGTCCATCCTTTGTCATCCTTATCCTTACTGTCCATTCTTTGTCGTCCTTATCCTTACTGTCCATCCTTTGCCATCGTTATCCTTACTGTCCATGCTTTGCCATCCTTATCCTTACTGTCCATCCTTTGCCATCGTTATCCCTACTTGTCGATCCTTTGCCATCGTGATCCTTACTCTCCATCCTTTGCCATCCTTATCCTTACTGTCCATCCTTTGCCATCCTTATCCTTACTGTCCATCCTTTGCCATCCTTATCCTTACTGTCCATCCTTTGCCATCCTTATCCTTACTGTCCATCCTTTGCCGTCCTTATCCTTACTGTCCATCCTTTGCCATCCTTATCCTTACTGTCCATCCTTTGCCATCGTTATCCTTACTGTCCATCCTTTGCCGTCCTTATCCTTACTGTCCATCCTTTGCCGTCCTTATCCTTACTGTCCATCCTTTGCCGTCCTTATCCTTACTGTCCATCCTTTGCCATCCTTATCCTTACTGTCCATCCTTTGCCGTCCTTATCCTTACTGTCCATCCTTTGCCATCCTTATCCTTACTGTCCATCCTTTGCCATCGTTATCCTTACTGTCCATCCTTTGCCATCGTTATCCTTACTGTCCATCCTTTGCCATCCTTATCCTTACTGTCCATCCTTTGCCATCGTTATCCCTACTTGTCCATCCTTTGCCATCGTTATCCCTACTTGTCCATCCTTTGCCATCGTTATCCTTACTGTCCATCCTTTGCCGTCCTTATCCTTACTGTCCATCCTTTGCCGTCCTTATCCTTACTTGTACATCCTTTGCCATCCTTATCCTTACTGTCCATCCTTTTCCATCGTTATCCTTACTGTCCATCCTTTGCCATCGTTATCCTTACTGTCCATCCTTTGCCATCCTTATCCTTACTGTCCATTCTTTGCCGTCCTTATCCTTACTGTACATCCTTTGCCGTCCTTATCCTTTATTGTCCATCCTTTGCCATCCTTATCCTTACTGTCCATCCTTTGCCATCGTTATCCCTACTTGTCCATCCTTTGCCATCGTTATCCCTACTTGTCCATCCTTTGCCATCGTTATCCTTACTGTCCATCCTTTGCCGTCCTTATCCTTACTGTCCATCCTTTGCCATCCTTATCCTTACTGTCCATCCTTTGCCATCCTTATCCTTACTGTCCATCCCTTGCCATCCTTATCCTTACTGTCCATCCTTTGCCATCGTTATCCTTACTGTCCATCCTTTGCCATCGTTATCCTTACTGTCCATCCTTTGCCATCGTTATCCTTACTGTCCATCCTTTGCCATCCTTATCCTTACTGTCCATCCTTTGCCATCCTTATCTTTACTGTCCATCCTTTGCCGTCCTTATCCCTTTTTGTCCATCCTTTGCCGTCCTTATCCCTTCTTGTCCATCCTTTGCCATCCTTCTCCTTACTGTCCATCCTTATGGTTACTGTCCATCCTTTGCCATCCTTATCCTTACTGTCCATCCTTTGCCGTTCTTATCCTTACTATCCATCCTTTGCCGCCCTTATCCCTTCTTGTCCATCCTTTGCCATCCTTCTCCTTACTGTCCATCCTTATGCTTACTGTCCATCCTTTGCCATCGTTATCCTTACTGTCCATCCTTTGCCATCGTTATCCTTACTGTCCATCCTTTGCCATCGTTATCCTTACTGTCCATCCTTTGCCATCCTTATCCTTACTGTCCATCCTTTGCCATCCTTATCTTTACTGTCCATCCTTTGCCGTCCTTATCCCTTTTTGTCCATCCTTTGCCATCGTTATCCCTACTTGTCGATCCTTTGCCATCGTTATCATTACTCTCCATCCTTTGCCATCCTTATCCTTACTGTCCATCCTTTGCCATCCTTATCCTTACTGTCCATCCTTTGCCATCCTTATCCTTACTGTCCATCCTTTGCCATCCTTATCCTTACTGTCCATCCTTTGCCGTCCTTATCCTTACTGTCCATCCTTTGCCATCCTTATCCTTACTGTCCATCCTTTGCCATCGTTATCCTTACTGTCCATCCTTTGCCGTCCTTATCCTTACTGTCCATCCTTTGCCGTCCTTATCCTTACTGTCCATCCTTTGCCATCCTTATCCTTACTGTCCATCCTTTGCCGTCCTTATCCTTACTGTCCATCCTTTGCCATCCTTATCCTTACTGTCCATCCTTTGCCATCGTTATCCTTACTGTCCATCCTTTGCCATCGTTATCCTTACTGTCCATCCTTTGCCATCCTTATCCTTACTGTCCATCTTTTGCCATCGTTATCCCTACTGGTCCATCCTTTGCCATCGTTATCCCTACTTGTCCATCCTTTGCCATCGTTATCCTTACTGTCCATCCTTTGCCGTCCTTATCCTTACTGTCCATCCTTTGCCGTCCTTATCCTTACTTGTACATCCTTTGCCATCCTTATCCTTACTGTCCATCCTTTTCCATCGTTATCCTTACTGTCCATCCTTTGCCATCGTTATCCTTACTGTCCATCCTTTGCCATCCTTATCCTTACTGTCCATTCTTTGCCGTCCTTATCCTTACTGTACATCCTTTGCCGTCCTTATCCTTTATTGTCCATCCTTTGCCATCCTTATCCTTACTGTCCATCCTTTGCCATCGTTATCCCTACTTGTCCATCCTTTGCCATCGTTATCCCTACTTGTCCATCCTTTGCCATCGTTATCCTTACTGTCCATCCTTTGCCGTCCTTATCCTTACTGTCCATCCTTTGCCATCCTTATCCTTACTGTCCATCCTTTGCCATCCTTATCCTTACTGTCCATCCCTTGCCATCCTTATCCTTACTGTCCATCCTTTGCCATCGTTATCCTTACTGTCCATCCTTTGCCATCGTTATCCTTACTGTCCATCCTTTGCCATCGTTATCCTTACTGTCCATCCTTTGCCATCCTTATCCTTACTGTCCATCCTTTGCCATCCTTATCTTTACTGTCCATCCTTTGCCGTCCTTATCCCTTTTTGTCCATCCTTTGCCGTCCTTATCCCTTCTTGTCCATCCTTTGCCATCCTTCTCCTTACTGTCCATCCTTTGCCATCCTTATCCTTACTGTCCATCCTTTGCCATCGTTATCCTTACTGTCCATCCTTTGCCATCGTTATCCTTACTGTCCATCCCTTGGCATCGTTATCCTTACTGTCCATCCTTTGCCGTCCTTATCCTTACTGTACATCCTTTGCCGTCCTTATCCTTACTGTCCATCCTTTGCCATCCTTATCCTTACTGTCCATCCTTTGCCATCCTTATCCTTACTGTACATCCTTTGCCGTCCTTATCCTTACTGTCCATCCTTTGCCATCCTTATCCTTACTGTCCATCCTTTGCCATCCTTATCCTTACTGTCCATCCTTTGCCGTCCTTATCCCTAGCTGTCCATCCTCTGCCGTCCTTATCCTTACTGTCCATCCTTTGCCGTCCTTATTCTTACTGTCCATCCTTTGCCGTCCTTATCCTTACTTGTCCATTCTTTGCCGTCCTTATCCCTAGCTGTCCATCGTCTGCCGTCCTTATCCTTACTGTCCATCCTTTGCCATCCTTATCCTTACTGTCCATCCTTTGCCGTCCTTTTTACTAGCTGTCCATCCTTTGCCGTCCTTATCCTTACTGTCCATCCTTTGCCATCCTTATCCTTACTGTCCATCCTTTGCCGTCCTTATCCCTAGCTGTCCATCCTTTGCCGTCCTTATCCTTACTGTCCATCCTTTGCCATCGTTATCCTTACTGTCCATCCTTTGCCGTCCTTATCCCTAGCTGTCCATCCTTTGCCATCCTTATCTCTACTTGCCCATCCTTTGCCATCCTTATCCTTACTGTCCATCCTTTGCCATCCTTATCCTTACTGTCCATCCTTTGCCGTCCTTATCCCTTCTTGTCCATCCTTTGCCGTCCTTATCCCTTACTTGTCCATTTTTTTCCGTCCTTATCCTTACTTGTCCATCCTTTGCCTTCCTTATCCTTACATGTCAATCCTTTGCCGTCCTTATCCTTACTGTCGATCCTTTGCCGTGCTTATCCCTTACTTGTCCATCCTTTGCCGTCCTTTTCCTTACTTGTCCATCCTTTGCCGTCCTTCTTTTCTACTTGTCCATCTTTTGCCGTCCTTATCGTTACTTGTTCACCGTTTGACGTTCTTATCCCTATTTGTCCATCCTTTGCCGTGGTTTTCTCTACTTGTCCATACTTTGCCGTCCTTTTCCCTACTTGTCCATCCTTTGCTGTCCTTCTTTTCTACTTGTCCATCTTTTGCCGTCCTTATCCTTACTTGCTCACCGTTTGACGTTCTTATCCCTATTTGTCCATCTTCTGCCGTCCTTTTCCCTACTTGTCCATCCTTTGCCGTTGTTACCCCTACTTTTCCGTCTTTTGCCGTCCTTATCCCTACTTGTTCATCGTTTGCCATGCTTATTCCTACTTCTTCATACTTTACCATCCTTATCTTTACTTGTCCAGCCTTTGCCATCCTTATCCCTTTATATCTATCCTTTGCCGTCCTTATCCTTTCTTCTCCATTATGTGCCGTCCTTATTCTTACTTTTCTATCCTTTGGCGTCCTTATCCCTACTTGTCTATCGTTTGTCGTCCTTTTCCCTACTTGTCCATCCTTTGCCGTCCTTATCCTTAGTTGTCCATCTTTTGCCGTCCTTATCCTTACTGTCCATCCTTTAACATCCTTATCCTTACTGTCCATCCTTTGCCATCGTTATCCTTACTGTCCATCCTTTGCCATCGTTATCCTTACTGTCCATTCTTTGCCATCCTTATCCTTACAGTCCATCCTTTGCCGTCCTTATCCTCACTGTCAATCCTTTGCCATCCTTATCCTTACTGTCCATCCTTTGCCGTCCTTATCCTTACTGTCCATGCTTTGCCATCGTTATCCTTACTGTCCATCCTTTGCCATCCTTATCCTTAAAGTCCATCCTTTGCCGTCCTTATCCTTACTGTCCATGCTTTGCCATCCTTATCCTTACTGTCCATCCTTTGCCATCGTTATCCCTACTTGTCCATCCTTTGCCATCCTTATCCTTACTGTCCATCCTTTGCCATCCTTATCCTTACTGTCCATCCTTTGCCGTCCTTATCCTTACTGTCCATCCTTTGCCATCGTTATCCTTACTGTCCATCCTTTGCCATCCTTATCCTTACTGTCCATTCTTTGCCATCCTTATCCTTACTGTCCATCCTTTGCCATCCTTATCCTTACTGTCCATCCTTTGCCATCCTTATCCTTACTGTCCATCCTTTGCCGTCCTTATCCTTACTGTCCATCCTTTGCCATCGTTATCCTTACTGTCCATCCTTTGCCATCCTTATCCTTACTGTCCATCCTTTGCCATCGTTATCCCTACTTGTCCATCCTTTGCCATCGTTATCCTTACTGTCCATCCTTTGCCATCCTTATCCTTACTGTCCATCCTTTGCCATCCTTATCCTTACTGTCCATCCTTTGCCATCCTTATCCTTACTGTCCATCCTTTGCCATCGTTATCCTTACTGTCCATCCTTTGCCGTCCTTATCCTTACTGTCCATCCTTTGCCCTCCTTATCCTTACTGTCCATCCTTT
This sequence comes from Pavona decussata, assembly GCF_977016875.1. Classification (NCBI taxonomy): domain Eukaryota; kingdom Metazoa; phylum Cnidaria; class Anthozoa; order Scleractinia; family Agariciidae; genus Pavona; species Pavona decussata. Next base: position 3,908,769 of record NW_028145430.1, on the reverse strand, counting down.
GCCATCGTTATCCTTACTGTCCATCCTTTGCCGTCCTTATCCTTACTGTCCATCCTTTGCCGTCCTTATCCTTACTGTCCATCCTTTGCCGTCCTTATCCTTACTGTCCATCCTTTGCCATCCTTATCCTTACTGTCCATCCTTTGCCATCCTTATCCTTACTGTCCATCCTTTGCCATCCCTATCCTTACTGTCCATCCTTTGCCATCCTTATCCTTACTGTCCATCCTTGGCCATCGTTACCCCTACTTGTCCATCCTTTGCCATCGTTATCCCTACTTGTCCATCCTTTGCTATCGTTATCCTTACTGTCCATCCTTTGCCGTCCTTATCCTTACTGTCCATCCTTTGCCGTCCTTATCCTTACTTGTACATCCTTTGCCATCCTTATCCTTACTGTCCATCCTTTGCCATCGTTATCCTTACTGTCCATCCTTTGCCATCGTTATCCTTACTGTCCATCCTTTGCCATCCTTATCCTTACTGTCCATCCTTTGCCGTCCTTATCCTTACTGTACATCCTTTGCCGTCCTTATCCTTACTGTCCATCCTTTGCCATCGTTATCCTTACTGTCCATCCTTTGCCATCGTTATCCCTACTTGTCCATCCTTTGCCATCGTTATCCCTACTTGTCCATCCTTTGCCATCGTTATCCTTACTGTCCATCCTTTGCCGTCCTTATCCTTACTGTCCATCCTTTGCCATCCTTATCCTTACTGTCCATCCTTTGCCATCCTTATCCTTACTGTCCATCCTTTGCCATCCTTATCCTTAATGTCCATCCTTTGCCATCGTTTTCCTTACTGTCCATCGTTTGCCATCGTTATCCTTACTGTCCATCCTTTGCCATCTTTATTCTTACTGTCCATCCTTTGCCATCCTTATCCTTACTGTCCATCCTTTGTCGTATTTATCCTTACTGTCCATCCTTTGCCATCCTTATCCTTACTGTCCATCCTTTGCCGTCCTTATCCCTAGCTGTCCATCCTTTGCCGTCCTTATCCTTACTGTCCATCCTTTGCCGTCCTTATCCTTACTGTCCATCCTTTGCCGTCCTTATCCTTACTTGTCCATCCTTTGCGGTCCTTATCCCTAGCTGTCCATCCTTTGCCGTCCTTATCCTTACTGTCCATCCTTTGCCATCCTTATCCTTACTGTCCATCCTTTGCCGTCCTTATCCCTAGCTGTCCATCCTTTGCCGTCCTTATCCTTACTGTCCATCCTTTGCTATCCTTATCCTTACTGTCCATCCTTTGCCGTCCTTATCCCTAGCTGTCCATCCTTTGCCGTCCTTATCGTTACTGTCCATCCTTTGCCATCCTTATCCTTACTGTCCATCCTTTGCCGTCCTTATCCCTAGCTGTCCATCCTTTGCCATCCTTATCCCTACTTGCCCATCCTTTGCCATCCTTATCCTTACTGTCCATCCTTTGCCGTCCTTATCCCTTCTTGTCCATCCTTTGCCGTCCTTATCCTTACTTGTACATCCTTTGCCGTCCTTTTCCCTTCTTGTCCATCCTTTGCCCTCCTTATCCTCACTTGTACATCCTTTGCCGTCCTTATCCCTACTTGTCCATCCTTTACCGTCCTTATCCTTACTTGTCCATCCTTTGCCGTCCTTATCCCAACTTGCCCATCCTTTGCCGTCCTTATCCTTACTGTCCATCCTTTGCCATCCTTATCCTTACTGTCCATCCTTTGCCGTCCTTATCCCTAGCTGTCCATCCTTTGCCGTCCTTATCCCTACTTGCCCATCCTTTGCCGTCCTTATCCTTACTGTCCATCCTTTGCCGTCCTTATCCTTAGTTGTCCATCTTTTGCCGTCCTTATCCTTACTGTCCATCCTTTAACATCCTTATCCTTACTGTCCATCCTTTGCCATCGTTATCCTTACTGTCCATCCTTTGCCATCGTTATCCTTACTGTCCATCCTTTGCCCTCCTTATCCTTACTGTCCATCCTTTGCCGTCCTTATCCTTACTGTCCATCCTTTGCCATCCTTATCCTTACTGTCTATCCTTTGCCGTCCTTATCCTTACTGTCCATGCTTTGCCATCGTTATCCTTACTGTCCATCCTTTGCCATCCTTATCCTTACTGTCCATGCTTTGCCATCGTTATCCTTACTGTCCATCCTTTGCCATCGTTATCCCTACTTGTGCATCCTCTGCCATCCTTATCCTTACTGTCCATCCTTTGCCATCCTTATCCTTACTGTCCATCCTTTGCCATCGTTATCCTTACTGTCCATCCTTTGCCATCGTTATCCTTACTGTCCATCCTTTGCCATCCTTATCCTTACTGTCCATCCTTTGCCATCCTTATCCTTACTGTCCATCCTTATCCTTACTGTCCATCCTTTGCGATCCTTATCCTTACCGTCCATCCCTTGCCATCCTTATCCTTACTGTCTATCCTTTGCCATCGTTATCCCTACTTGTCCATCCTTTGCCATCGTTATCCTTACTCTCCATCCTTTGCCATCCTTATCCTTACTGTCCATCCTTTGCCATCCTTATCCTTACTGTCCATCCTTTGCCATCCTTATCCTTACTGTCCATCCTTTGCCATCCTTATCCTTACTGTCCATCCTTTGCCGTCCTTATCGTTACTGTCCATCCTTTGCCATCCTTATCCTTACTGTCCATCCTTTGCCATGGTTATCCTTACTGTCCATCCTTTGCCGTCCTTATCCTTACTGTGCATCCTTTGCCGTCCTTATCCCTACTTGCCCATCCTTTGCTGTCCTTATCCTTACTGTCCATCCTTTGCCGTCCTTATCCTTAGTTGTCCATCTTTTGCCGTCCTTATCCTTACTGTCCATCCTTTAACATCCTTATCCTTACTGTCCATCCTTTGCCATCGTTATCCTTACTGTCCATCCTTTGCCCTCCTTATCCTTACTGTCCATCCTTTGCCGTCCTTATCCTTACTGTCCATCCTTTGCCATCCTTATCACTACTTGTCCATCCTTTGCCATCCTTATCCTTACTGTCCATCCTTTGCCATCCTTATCCTTACTGTCCATCCTTTGCCGTCCTTATCCTTACTGTCCATCCTTTGCCATCGTTATCCTTACTGTCCATCCTTTGCCATCGTTATCCTTACTGTGCATCCTTTGCCATCATTATCCTTACGGTCCATCCTTTGCCATCTTTATCCTTACTGTCCATCCTTATGCTTACTGTCCATCCTTTGCCATCCTTATCCTTACTGTCCATCCTTTGCCGTTTTTATCCTTACTGTCCATCCTTTGCCATCCTTATCCTTACTGTCCATCCTTTGCCGTCCTTATCCTTACTGTCCATCCTTTGCCATCGTTATCCTTACTGTCCATGCTTTGCCATCCTTATCCTTACTGTCCATCCTTTGCCATCGTTATCCCTACTTGTCCATCCTTTGCCATCGTTATCCTTACTCTCCATCCTTTGCCGTCCTTATCCTTACTGTCCATCCTTTGCCATCGTTATCCTTACTGTCCATCCTTTGCCATCGTTATCCTTACTGTCCATCCTTTTCCATCTTTATCCTTACTGTCCATCCTTTGGCATCGTTATCCTTACTGTCCATCCTTTGCCGTCCTTATCCTTACTGTACATCCTTTGCCGTCCTTATCCTTACTGTCCATCCTTTGCCATCCTTATCCTTACTGTCCATCCTTTGCCATCCTTATCCTTACTGTACATCCTTTGCCGTCCTTATCCTTAATGTCCATCCTTTGCCATCGTTATCCTTACTGTCCATCCTTTGCCATCCTTATCCTTACTGTCCATCCTTTGCCGTCCTTATCCCTAGCTGTCCATCCTCTGCCGTCCTTATCCTTACTGTCCATCCTTTGCCGTCCTTATCCTTACTGTCCATCCTTTGCCGTCCTTATCCTTACTTGTCCATTCTTTGCCGTCCTTATCCCTAGCTGTCCATCGTTTGCCGTCCTTATCCTTACTGTCCATCCTTTGCCATCCTTATCCTTACTGTCCATCCTTTGCCGTCCTTTTTACTAGCTGTCCATCCTTTGCCGTCCTTATCCTTACTGTCCATCCTTTGCCATCCTTATCCTTACTGTCCATCCTTTGCCGTCCTTAGCCCTAGCTGTCCATCCTTTGCCGTCCTTATCCTTACTGTCCATCCTTTGCCATCGTTATCCTTACTGTCCATCCTTTGCCGTCCTTATCCCTAGCTGTCCATCCTTTGCCATCCTTATCTCTACTTGCCCATCCTTTGCCATCCTTATCCTTACTGTCCATCCTTTGCCATCCTTATCCTTACTGTCCATCCTTTGCCGTCCTTATCCCTTCTTGTCCATCCTTTGCCGTCCTTATCCCTTACTTGTCCATTTTTTTCCGTCCTTATCCTTACTTGTCCATCCTTTGCCTTCCTTATCCTTACATGTCAATCCTTTGCCGTCCTTATCCTTACTGTCGATCCTTTGCCGTCCTTATCCCTTACTTGTCCATCCTTTGCCGTTCTTTTCCTTACTTGTCCATCCTTTGCCGTCCTTCTTTTCTACTTGTCCATCTTTTGCCGTCCTTATCCTTACTTGTTCACCGTTTGACGTTCTTATCCCTATTTGTCCATCCTTTGACGTGGTTTTCTCTACTTGTCCATACTTTGCCGTCCTTTTCCCTACTTGTCCATCCTTTGCTGTCCTTCTTTTCTACTTGTCCATCTTTTGCCGTCCTTATCCTTACTTGCTCACCGTTTGACGTTCTTATCCCTATTTGTCCATCTTCTGCCGTCCTTTTCCCTACTTGTCCATCCTTTGCCGTTGTTACCCCTACTTTTCCGTCTTTTGCCGTCCTTATCCCTACTTGTTCATCGTTTGCCATGCTTATTCCTACTTCTTCATACTTTACCATCCTTATCTTTACTTGTCCAGCCTTTGCCATCCTTATCCCTTTATATCTATCCTTTGCCGTCCTTATCCTTTCTTCTCCATTATGTGCCGTCCTTATTCTTACTTTTCTATCCTTTGGCGTCCTTATCCCTACTTGTCTATCGTTTGTCGTCCTTTTCCCTACTTGTCCATCCTTTGCCGTCCTTATTCCTACTGTTCCATAGTTTCCCTTTCTTAACTTTACTTCTCCATTTTCCATACTTCTCCTTTGCCGTCCTTATCCTTACTTGTCCATCCTTTGTCGTCCTTATCCCTACTTGTCTATCGTTTGCCGTCCTTATTCCTACTTGTCCATCCTTTACCGTTCTTATCCCTACTTTTTCATACTTTACTATCGTTATCCTTACTTGTCCATCCTTTGCCGTCCTTATCCCTACTTGTCCATCCTTATCCGTCCTTATCCCTTCTTGTCCCCCCTTTGCCTTCCATATCACTACTAGTGCATCGTTTGTCGTCCTTATCCTTACATGTCCATCTGTTGCCGTCTTTATCCCTAATGTTTACTTTTTAATTCGTTGCCGTCCTTATCAGTATGTTTTAACTCTTCACTGTCCTTGTCCCTACTTGTCCATTCTTAGTCATCGTTTTCTCTACAGCCCTGAGAACTGTTTGAGTTGACGTTAACACAGCCTGAGGGGTAGTCATTACCAGAGTCAAGTAATTTGTGGAGTGTCGGAAGGAATTTCTTGCTGCGTTGCGAATGCTCCATGGTTATCTACTGCGCAAGTGAATGTACCGTACGAGCGTCACCTTTTTTTCCAAATAAAGCAAGTTTAATGCCCTTGACATTTCAAGCCTAAGTGGCCCTCACAGCCGGAGCTTAGCCCGGTTTCTGGATTCGTGTATGGGTAGATATGCACAAAGCGAACGAAGCAGTAGTTGGAGAAAGACATCCAATCCCCACTGTGAATGAAGTTATCCATAACATAAGCCAAAGCGATTGTTTCAAAGCTAGACCTCAAGCGGGGCTATCATTGTGCTTGAAAGGGATTCGAAGCTATGACCTCTGCGATACTGTTGCAGTGCTCCACCAATTGAGCTATCAAGCCAACTGAGAGCTGGTCATTTTGTGAATTCGTAATATACCCGTAGAATTATTGTATCCGGAAGCTGTTGATCAGTTTTTGCGAACGGAACGTTCTTATGGTGTCATTCTTGAAATAGATTGAAGAACTCATTCCTTCTAAGTAATGCGCTCAAATTGTAATTTTTGTCATTTTATGGCAGTTTTTTAACCTTTGTAATTTTTGAATTTTTAAAATTTTATTGTAAAAAACCATATAATTCATCCCTCAGGTTGCAATTTAGTTTTAACAAAGCATCTATCTTCAGCATATATCTGACTTCTTCGCGAGCAGTCCCTTCGCTTCGGGGTCGTGTTATCCCCCTTGAATTCCGTTCCTAAAGGCGAGTCAGTAAGGCGCATCATCGTGGATTTCATTTGGCCTCTCGACGCATCTGTGAATGACGAGATTCCATCTAAACATTTATCCTACCGTAGATGATATTCCTTCAAGAATTCTCAAGTAAGGACCTGGCTATTTGTTATTCAAACGGGATGGCAATTTCCTGTTGATCTGGGTGACCACCATGTCCTCGGTTATGCTTGCCGTTCGTTACATTTACTCCTTGCAGGGGCATGTGTCCTTGCTGCCTACAATTTTCCAGGCAGAGTCCCCTTCGACCAGAATGACTATTTTGGGAGTGCCCTTCGATACTTTGTCCATGACCATGTCTGTCACCACTGAACGTTTGCTTGAACTGTCGTCTCTTTTATCCAGTTGAGCCACTTTAACAGTCGCCATTAAGACAGCTTCAGTCCCTGGTGGGAAAGCTAGTTTTGTTTCCAAAGTCAGACGTTTTTATCGTCCATCCTAGATGCGCGATGCGGTGAGATACGGTGCATTGCTGTCGGGAACGCCCGCACTCACGTCTGGCTCTTTGAAGAGTTTCATCTCGATATAGCGTGGTGGCGACGATTTCTGCCACGGCGTGTCATACCTCTACTCAGCTCCTTAGTCTGCCCCGGGTGTAGTATTTTCTACGGCTTTCCAGAACTTTCATTCTGTCTTTTCCCCACTGCCATGTCTCGTGGTTTGGACATCAATCATCTCGAGCTATTAACCGTGATCGTCAGATCATCTGTGTTCTCGTCTTCGGATCTTGTTGTATTGCAATAATCAAGCTACTTTCGCGTATCTTGTTTATGAATGACTGCCTAGCTACGAGAGTTGTTACTGGTTGCTGCTATTCATGACATTGAACTATGACCTGCTCATCTGGAGGGGCAATCTAACCGGGCAGCGGATCTTCTTTCTCGCTGTCACCTTAACGGCACCAACTCTTGTGTTTTTCATGAACAGCTTAAAGGACACATTGCTTTACCTTGAACTCTGACCAGCGTTGACCAGGCGCTCGAGGGAGTGCTTTTCTGTGCTGCATTATTATTTGCCTTTTTCCTCATTTCCCGATCACGGTCTAATATTTTGCCTTCTTCGGACGCGCGCTTTGATTCGTCTCGAGACCTTTGTCGACGAAATATTCAGTGTATAGCGCCATATCTTGCGGTGATTTTTTTAATAGTCCAAAAAACATACAGTGCAGGGAAAGGCGTCTAGTTGTCCCGTTGGTCCCCATTTCGCGGTCCCCGTTTTTCCCTGTCGCTGCATTTCAACAAATAGTACGCTCAATTCCTGGACATCCCAGCGTTCTGTTATTTCAAGAACGCTCAGCATATACCCGTCACTAAGTCAGTATTTATCCGCAAGTTTTGTGAGCTGTCAGAGCGAGCGAATATCCCTCGGCAGAGTTATACACAGGACATTCATTCCGTCGAGGTGGGGCTTCGTACGTTTTCCGCTCGGTTGTTCCTGGTGAACTCATCCAGGTCAAGTGTTATTTCGAATTTTCATTTCAAACTATGATATCTGTTAGTCTTCGCATGAGAGATGCTATTCATTGATTTTGTCATGCTTTTTTGGTAATTCTCGTTTTCCCTGTTCTCCGCTTCCGTCGGTTTTTTCCTTGTCTCTTGTTTTGTTTTGTGCTTGGCCTTTGTTTGGCGCTTCGAGGAGTTTTGTTGTATTGTTTAATTCGAGTTATTTTTGTCCTGTCATCAGACTTGTCAATAAACTCCCTCTTTCGGCCAAACACCGTCATGTTATTTCTTTCACTATTCAGGAGGCTTTAAGGGGGCCGGGAGTTTGAGTATTTTGAATTTAAATGAAGCTAATTAATTGCCCATGCGCGTTTTATCTGTCGGTTTCGTATTACATGTACATTGTATATTAAGCTTACGCGTAGGGTTATTGTTCTCAGTGTATCAGTTTGCACGATCACAGTTTGAACGTAGATTATCTTGTCGTGTGTTTTCCCTCCCTCCCTTTTTAGATTCTAAATGTTTATTGGTAATTATCATTATTGCTGTGTTTCCAGGAGTTTTATTTTTTTGTTCAAATTATTTTTTCCTGTCATCTGACGTATCAATAAACTCCTTCTTTCGACCAAACACCGTTGTTTCTTTCCTTATCCGGGATCGTATAAGGGGGAATTTAATAAAGTTATCTTAACTTATCTTATCTTATTTTATCTTATCTTATCTTATCTGACCTCATTCAAACGATCTTTTTGGAAAATCCAAAAAGAGGTTAAGGAAATTTTCTGTAATCTCCTCCTGTCTTCATGAAAGTAAAAAAGCCAACGGCATAGGTTTCAGGCCAATTTCTTTTTCTGCCTCTCTTTGGACCCTTTTTTATTAGGTAGATATAGAAGTATGTTCAACGGATTATCATAAGTCTACAACCTGTTTATACTTTGTCTATGGTTGCTTCAGAAGTACCAATAGGGAACTTATGCAAAGACAACAGCAACGGCAACTTAAACGTCAACTGACAATTTAACCATTTTATTTGCACTACTTCGCAATTATTTCAACTCTTCCAACTTGTGCAAAACAGCTAACTACCCAGGAACCAAATTGGTACGCGTTGCGTTCGATTTAAGAAAGAGAATGAAAACGCACGTGCAGAGCGATTGTTTTTGCCCATTAAACCTATTGTTTTGCGGCGTTATCGTTGCCGTCGTTGTTAAATTCCCTAGTTGTCCAAAAGGAGGTTTTCGGACACACTGCTGGATTCCATTGGCAGCTTCCCTATACCTTCCTGGGAACCCTAAACAACCGAACGCTCTGTGGGGGTGGGGGAGCAAAGTGATGAGTTTGTGAGGTCAGCAATACCACCAAAGGATGTCCCCAGTCGACTTGATTGTTGGCTTCACACTACAAGCTAAGTTAGTTTCAAGCAAGCACTTGATTCAAGTGCACTTGAAAATCTCATGTCTCACTTTAGGAAACTTGGCTTCATACCTGGTGACAAAGTATACACTTGAAGCACAAGCTGTCAATCATCTTTCGCGGTAAAATCAGAAATGCGATTGCTCGCCGGAAAATCATGGAGCCTTTGCAACGGAAAAACGTTTTATGTTGTTTACTCTTTATTTTGTCATTAATTTTAACTCAGAGAATTTTAACATTACAGGAAATGCATAGGTACTTCATTGTTTACGAGTACTTGGCGACAACACAAAAGAACAGGCGACATCTTTTGTATTTGTCGAGAATGGTTCAGCAATGTGGTTTTCGGCATGGCTTCGTCCACAAAATTAGTTTAGACTGCTTTTAGCTAACTGCGACATGGATCCGCTTTGGAAAATGCATTTTCGCGTGACTCGTCCAACGCTTTGTGTGATTTGGTGCGCGGAGTCCTCAAACTGCGAGGCGTATCTCCAGCCATCCATTTTGATTTTTTTTGGATTGATTTTAGTTCACGGCAAAATGTTTATCTGTCCTGGCACCGCAGCACGTGGTTTTCAGTTGGTTTCCCTTTTCCTATTGGTCAAGTAAGTTCTCAAGTGTGGTGTTGGCCATTCTTGGCGGCGTACTTCGGCTTCTTTGAACTACGAACGTTTCCATGGCCACTAAGTAAAGTTCAAGTTGGTAGATTTTACCCCTTCACACTCAAAGTAGGTTTCAAGTGCACTTAGATTATACTTACAAGCTCTAGTGTGAAGCCCCCAGATGTGTCAAAAAAAAAAAAACTCCCTTGGGATTCATGTTGTTATGTGAAAATAACGACCTGAGTAAAGTTGCACTTTTAACACCTACCCTCCATACCCCCCTCAGATAGAGGGTCCCTTGGGAGGCACCAAACTTGTCCCTAATGAGGTTTCTGGACACGCTGATTCCATTGGTAGCTTTGCTATGCATCCCTGAGAAACCCAAACAACCGAATGCAACGCTATGGTAGTGGGGGAGCAAAGTACCGAGTTTGTGAGGACGCCAATTGGTGTGTTAAAAAACTCCCCTTGGAGTCATATTTTTTATGAGAAAATAGTTGCACTTTTAACATTTACCCTCCGTACCCCCCCCCCCCCCTTCCCTCAGCATTTGTACTTTGACTTGGGCCCCTTCAGAGGTACCAAAGTTGTCCCAAAGGAGGTTTTCGGGCACGCTGATTCCATTGGCAGCTTCTCTATGCTTCCCTGAGACCTTAAACAACCGAACGCACCTACATGGGTGTGGGGGAACATTGACGAGTTTGTGAGGTCGGCTATTTCACACCAGGATGTCCCCAGTCAACTCAGCTTGACAAAAAATTTCCCTTGGGACTAATTTTTATGTGAAAATAGCGGCCTGACTAAAGTTACACTTTTAACACATAACCTCCCTACCCCTTGCAGGGATAGGTATTCAAGAAGGATCCTTAAAAGAATCTTTTTCCCTCCCATACATTTAAATTAATATGTTTCCCATTCGTTACATTGCTGGGACCCAAAGCGATCCTGATTGTTCCCAACGCCAAACTACCATACATAGGCCCTTTTACTAGTGTCGCCCAGAAAGGATTTTCCACCTTACTAAGCATTACCGTTAATAACTTAGATATCAAATCAGTCTTTTCATCCTTCAAGATCAGCAATATGTTTGGCGTGAAAGCCGCGTATTCTTAAATTATTCTGTTACAGGTTAAAGTCAACTTTTTACTTCACGTTTTAAAACTGAAGATGACAGAAGAGCTGTCACATGTCTGTGAAAAAAAAAAAAACTGTTGTCGTATTTCTTAAAGATATCATTTGGTCTTCTTTTTTTCAATCTAGAACTGGACCATTACCCAAGGTAACAAATGGCTGCAGATTAAACATCATTTCGGCCTGGTTTTCAAGAGTTCATATTCAATTGTCGTGTAGGCCAGGTTGTACCATTGGTTTCTTTGTGGATTCACGTCGTGATAGACTGATCGATGTTCTAAGTGATCGTGTGGACTCCCTCCTTATAAGACTCGTAAAGGTTTTCTTAAATCCGGGAATTTTAAGAGAATAAATGATCGGATTAATGGCTGAGTTGGAGTAGTGTAGCAGCTTGGTAAATTGAATTAAATTGAAGGAAATAGACTTACGTTTAAGTTCCGACTGAAAAAAGTAAACAGCGTTTATGCAGAAAAACGGGAGCCAGGTCGCTGCAAAAACAATGATAACAATAAGAAGGGACATGGCGATCTTCATTTCATGTTCATGTCTTTTAAATGAATTCCTTGAACCCTTCCTTGTCAACTTCTTTTCCTTTGCTTTTCGCCATATTCCAAGATAAGTTGCACAGATGACGAAAAACGCCACGGAGAAGCAAACGCAAAAAAGAATGAAGAAGGCTCTTGTAATGTTGTAGTTACTGTACCTTATGGAATGAATAAACGACAGCGTGCCTGCAGTAACCCAGCATATTATCAAAACAAAGAGGTAAACAACTTTGGATGAATTGCGATGATTTACTGGAAAGGCAATAGCGTAAAAACGTTCAAGACTTATGAGCATTAGGTGAAATATGGAAGCGAATCCTCCAAACACGTCTACTGCATTATAAATGACGCTCAACACAACAGGGATTTGAAGACGCCTTTTGTACAGAAGTGTCATGCTGATGTACAGAGGAACCGCGATGAAGCCTACTAGCAAGTCGGCAGTTGCCAGACTCACTATGATGTAGTTAGTGCGAGTGTGTAGTTTAACATTTCGGGCGAACGCCAGAATTACTGTTGAGTTTCCAAATATGGCCATGACCGCTAAAATGCCAAATGCTATGCTCCATGCCATTATGGGTAACGAGGTAATGGCCATCGGTGGTGGCTGCCGCTGATACGTTTCATTGTCCGCTGTAGAATTGTTCATTTTCCTTTGGAAATAAATAAAAGTGCACATTAAAGCAACTAATGAAGATAAAACAGTGCCAACAGATCAGTTAAGATCTGTCCCTAACCAGACCAGATTGACCTCAAAGCCGTGCGCTATTTTACAGTCAAAACATTTTAAATAAGAGGAAAATTTATTTAGCTGGAAACCTGACATTTAAAATCCTAACGCCGCAGTACGGGGCCAGGATCTAGGAAGTCGGATGAATTTCGTAATAAAATACGCCAACATCAAATCTAAGTCATCACCCACTGGGTGTTTGTTAAACATGTATGAAAATGCTGAAATAAAAGAGTCATATTTGCATTTAAGACATAAGGAAGGATTTTAAAAAAAATACGCAATGAACAAATTTATTCATTTACCAATATGGCCATGAAAAAGAATCCGATTCTGGAGAGGATAGAAAGATTTTCTCTTGCTAGCCTGAGGCTGATTCAAAATCCCAAATCTTACATTATGTGTTTCGTCTTTCTAGTGGTTATGTACTTATTGAAGCTTTCCTGTTGATCCTTGGGTAGATGCCAATTTAACATTACCCCCAGAGCATTTCTCAGGGTTATGTTACGCGTTTAGCAATCATCACTTTCCCGATTAAGCAGATGTGCTTAAAAGGCTGTTAGCATTTCAATGAATTTACAAAACTAGACTGAGTCAGTTTTTTCCAAAAGGGTATCGAACGTGTCCATGTAATCATCATCTCCGATAGCTATATGATATATTGAACATACTTTTCAGTTTGGCTCTGACGTGTTTACTTTCAAAACACCAAATCACCGACACAAAACAGGCTCGTGCTATTGGTTGGCTCATTGATTGCTCGACGGAGCATCACTCAAGTTCCGGTGTTCAATTTCTAAATTCAAAACACCAAGCATTCTGCTGTTTTTCAGGAAAATTTATTTTTACCGTAACCTAACACACTGGTTTTCAGATGCTTTTTACTTTAGTATATATTAGGTCAGTCATCGGATTTGCTGACACTGCTTTGTAAAAGAAGAAACTAACATTTTTTGTTGTTTATTATTCCATTACACGAACTTTATATTTTTAAACTTTGGCATTAAAAAACCATTTCTTTACTGGCGCCAGAGTAAATTGAAGTGTTTCGAAGGCTATTGCATACTTGAATAATCAAATCCGGTTTAAGGTAATTTTTCCTTAAAAACATTTTTTTTTCTGAATGTATGGTGTTCAAACACAGTATATATATCCAGTATTTATATTATATATATAAAGATTTCAGAAATGAATGCAACCATCGCAACTTTAAATTAAATACAATTTAGAAAGCTTTGTTTGCACAAGCGCACATGTAAATTCACATTTAGATACGACTAGGGAGGTTGATGAGTTAGAAATCGTACCGAAGATTCCCGATTCACTTTTTTATTTTTCTTCAAATTTCATTCTACGATGAGCTGTAGGCAAAATAAATCGAAACAGATGAATTACAAACGTTTCTTCTACTGATTGGAAGGCAGTTAGTTATGGCGCTTCTGTATTCGCAAAATATCAGCGAAAGCGAAAAGGGTATGTCAAGTTGATGTGTTTGTGGTTTTTCTCAAGGCAAGTAAAATACAGTCACGTCCAACGAAACAACCGCTTCATAGGCTGGAAATTGAAAATTGTCTTTGCAACGTTCATGGATTAATTGAAATGCATCAAAAGTTTAAAGTGTTGTTACTTCAGCAATTGCTTATGCCTCACCTGTGTTTAAAAATGCAGTTGTTTTTCACAGTTATGTTATATGCTGTGCTTGACTCTCGCACAACCTTCTATTCTGTTTTCTCCTTTGGAACAAAGATTGTAGCAGCTGCGAACGGTATTGTAGCAGTGACATTAAATTGAAAACCAATCACATTGTATGAAAGTAATTGAGGAGATATATGCATGTTAATGTTGTCTTGGGCTGCCATTTAAAACACCCCTTCATTGTAATTATCAGAGTACTTTACCACGACCTTCGACATAAATCCCCAACGTACACTGATGTACTCTTTTTGGCATATTCAAGAACAAAAATAGCATCGAAGCTGATATTTAAGAGCTAAAATGGATTTGAACTCATTTAAGAGTTCCCCGATATGCTACTGGCAGCTTATTTAACGACAGCTGAAAACTGCGATCATATATTTTTTTGTAGATTTGCGGGTAAAAGGCGACTGCTACCACCTGCGAGCGAAATTAAATGTGCAGAAAGTAAACAATATGGACGGTTAAAACTTTTCAATATTATTCGGACGCTATCTCATGAAATAATTTAACTCCCCTGAAACTGCAGTTATGGATCATGTCAGTTTAAACGTACGAATGGAATCCTTCGCTTTCTCTTTCCTTTCTTGTTTAAAGAATTTTTGTAAGCTTTCTAGCAGCAAAATACTAGCCGAGGTTTGTAATCATGGTGAGCAGGCATGACTTCAATACGGACGAAAAAATTTTTTTGCGCGCTCCAAATAAGTTATTCTCCTTTTGTGTTTTCAACACAAATACATAAAAATACCCTGTCTCTCCAGGGGAAGAACAAGGCAATCAAATGAAAAGATCAAATATAGCGGGTGAAGATGACAATAAAATGCACCGGTACTTGTTGTCAGATGACCAACTCTGCAGGATATCAAAGTCATGCTAACAAGCATTCAAGAAACTATCAATCCAATACGATATTCAGAAAATTAAAGGTGATATCGAAGAACTGAGAGGAGTAACACTAGCTCGCATTAATGAAAAGGAATTGAACACCTTCAAGACCAGGCTTAAGAAAACAAACAGTGCTCACACCGCTGTTACAAGTAGTAAAAACGTCAAGAGGAAACTGAGGAATATGGAAAACTGGGGTGAGAAATTTGGCGAACAATATAAAAGTGCCGTGACGAGAAGTAATTAGAAATACAAAGCATACCAGAAAATGCACATAGTTCTAGGGAAGGAGCGACTTGAATAGGCCTTGGAAGTGCCAATCAATCGAGACGAAAGAAGCCAGTCTTATATAACCAATAGCAAGCTAAAAATTGTCAAGTTTGTCAGTCACAAGACGAGATCTCGTCTGCGTAAAAAGCGAATCAAATTGAAGAATATAAAGCTCAGTGATGTGTTCCCAAGGTAGGCCAACACTGCACCCAGTCATAAACACACATTTACCAACGAAAAGAAGAGACCTCTTAGGTAAGGCGAACATTCTTAGGAAGGACCAGGGGATTATCACCTTTTGGGACAAAGTGATGATAATTGTATGGACATCAGACGAAGGAACTCAAATACGAATCTACTGTGAGAATGATTAGAAAGTAAGGTTGGACAAACTTTGGCAAAAGAGAAGGAAATCTCCTTAATTCTGGGTTTTTATTTCAAGTCGAGTGTTGTGTTTTTGGGTTGTATGAAACTGAAAACCACTTCTAAGATGCAGAGCAAATGGATGTTATGTCGCTAAACGTTACAGGAATAAGAGACTCAGTTCAAAAATCAACTATTATTCAGTCTTACTTAAACTCTTAATTACTTAATTTTTTCTTTCAAGAAACATCGTCCTCCCTTCGGTGGTTCAATCTTAACAACGTATTAAACTGAATATCAAAGGGATACGTTTTGGAATGTTCGAATATCAAACGAAATAGTTGAGGAAATTCAATTAACCTTCCTGTTCATAAAATTTTATATATTCTCAAGTAAACTAAATGAAAAATCTCTTAGTCAGTTTACCAAATTTGAAGTTCTGTTGTTAGATTGCAACCATATCATGCTTTCAAAAATCAGAAAAATCATTTGTATGGAACTTGGGCTACCTTTGACAGCGTAAACTTGGTAAACTTAAGCCAGCGACACACTTGGCGATTTTATACGCCGATCGCCGCGACCGGCGAAAATCGCCAGGTGTGTCCGGTGCAGCGATTGCGATTTTCGCCGATCGCGTATAAAATTCCCGAGATCTGGCGTGTCAGATATCGGCGATTAAATTCGCCAGCATTCGCCAAGTGGCGGTGTCCATGCCCGCGGTTTTCTACGGTCATTGCTGCGAATCGCCAGTAAAGCAGACCGATCAGGCTGGGCGATTTTATCACATGAATTTTCAAAACTGCCTCAACGCCGTGATCGGCGAAAAAAATCGCCAAGTGTGTCCACATCAGTCAGACTTCAGTAGGTGGCGAAAATCGCTGACGATTTTCGCTGGCGATCAAATTCGCCGCAATCGGCGTATAAAAATCGCCAGGTGTGTCACTGGCTTTACCAATTTTTATGTGATCTTTCTGGCGAGGGGTTCATTTCTTCATATGACGCAATTTGAACAATGTGTCAACTAGGGTAAGAAAAGGGCCCATTACCTTTATGAACTTCGATACGGGCAATAGCAGTGCAGTAGAATATATTCCTTAATTCGCCTCAATCTAGTCTCCCACCGGAAGGCCATTAAAAGATGACAAAATAACACTAAATGGACAGTCGATGCACATACAGTATAGATAGTTTACGACAATAAGATAATTTTACCAGTCATTTCCATAGAGCTAACATTGTCTTGACCAACAAGAGTAAAAAAAGCTTATATTCGATAGAATCACACCTCTGTGTATCTTCCAAGTGTTCAATTACGCCTCGCTTTTCTTTTGAAACTTGTCCTTTAACCTTTCCCCTTAGAAAAACCAGTGCCAACCAATCCGTTCTTCGACATGCAAGATTGAGCCATGAAAATACCATGAATACATTTTCTTTTCTTCCGTTCACAACACTTAATTCAAATTTACAACAGACTGAGCAAATGCCGAATGACGTTTTTGACGTATTTCATTGTGTACATGGAATGTTACTGACGTGAGGGCAAATATTTTGTTCGCATAAGAAAACCTCACAAACTGAAACATAAGCATGTCAGTTGACCTGTCCCTCGGGGATGCGTCATATATTCCCCTTCTGTTCGGGTCCAGTTAAATGACATTCACATACTATATCTCTCTATTGCAAGTACAATAGTACATTTTATGATCATAATAGTACTTTTAATTGTATTCATATACACCTCTGTGGCGTAATAGACCATTTCCAGGAGCATTTCCGAGTTGCTTTGCTTTGAATGTCATTATGAAAGTGTGGCTTTTTATGAAAATAACTTTTCATTCATGTGCAAACAAAAATTTAAAATATTTAAATTGAAAAGTTTGCACTTAGCCTCGCTTTCGTAACGAGGTTCAAAGCAACTCTGAAATGGCCTATTTGTTGCCATGGGACTAATAGATATATAATGCATATTTTAAACATGAATATTACCTTTTTTGCCCTGTGTACAAAAGTATTGAATGTACATAATATATTCGGGATATAAAGTTTGTCTAAAAGAGAAGTTATTTCAGCATGAACTAGCCAGAAGTAGCGTCAGTATTTAAGTATTGAACGGCGCTAGAAGCAGATCTTTGTAATTTCCATGATAGCCCAAGACTAATCTCGTACCCAGATCTCAATTGGTTCGGAAATGTCGAAATATCAAAATAATCTTAAAGTTGTGGGCATCAGGCTCTCTATGACCGCAAAGTAAACTGTTTTCGTGGATTTCCAGAATAACTTTAAAATCTTCTAGAAGGTTTTACTTTGTTAATTAGGGCCAATTTCCTTGATGTAGAGTTCCGTTTACATGACACCATCTCGGTAGAACAGGTGAACATGAAACGAAGTAATTTAAATACTAATTGTTTTTTGTTTTTAAGTAAAAGCGATGTTATCTATTTTTCTTGGGAAAAGACGGGTCAACTGGTTTCGTAATTACGTACGACATGACTTACCAGCAAGGTTATTTTCGGGTCTTTTCTTTGACCCTTTATATCAACAAGCAAAGTAAATTTCCGATTAAAACCGAGTGCATTGACTAATGATAACTCAAGGCCTTCTATTAAAATTCGCCAAGAGGTACGTTGTTCTACAAATTCATTCCAGATGACGAATTTGCGGTTGGTTTGGTTCATACATTTCATGGGGCTCACTGCTCTTGTTAAGTTTTTTCCAGATCAGAGCGAACTGTTTGACAGGTATAAGTTTCATCCTTTGGTAAAGATAAATGAAGTCATCTCTCTTTTATAATTTAATGAAGACTTTAGCGAAACATCCAACAATTAACTGTGCGTTTTAACGATAACCTTACCGTTAGAAGTCAGATTTCACTGATTCGTAAGAGGAACAAACCGCTTCATCTGAAACCAGCATCGTCCTTTTACGTTGTTTTCAGCGAAAGAAATAAAATTGACAATAGATAATGTTGTAAAAGGATAAAAGAATAAATTATATTTAATTTACTATTGAGGCTTGCTGATGACATCAGACCTAATAAACCAACAGATTGTATAAACACAAACAGAGGGCGCAGCAGAAAACGTTTCCTGCTAAATATGAATATATTTTTCAGTGCTTTTGTCATTATTCAGATAAGAAGAAATACATTTCAACTCCTTTACAAGAGACACTTCGGCTTCTTCCAAGGTAAAAAAATTCAAAAGTTCTCCATGCGCCCTCCATGTTTTGTACGCTTAATTATTACATGCCTTATCAAGTCTTATTTTTCATTACTGGGTGTTTGCATAATACCGGTGCGAGATGAAAGATTTATATCGCGTTTACATCAGAACTAACCGCTTACATGGCGGTGCAGGTTTTATT